>NW_010522346.1:23950-66442 GCF_000687285.1 Phaethon lepturus
GGGACCTGTAGGGGATTTTCACTGCTTCATAATTTTTCAAAGGTTTGTTATACATCAGGCAGCTACTGCCTCTTCTTTAAACCTTTAAATCCCCCCTCTTTTTCCTGTTCTAAAGGTCAGATTTTTGACAACTGTGTGCAGGAACAAGATTTGTTAAATCCCTTCATTTTTATTCATACAAATATCGGTGTTCAGTGAGCAAGAGTCATCCCAGGATTCCAAGGCACATAAAGCACAGTACAAGCCTTCTGAACCTAAATTCAATTCAGAGATGCATCTCTTTGGGACTGAACCTGACATCTGAATATTAACCCTTGTCACTGCACAGGGAATGCATGGTAGAAATTGCATCTCTCTGGGTCATTGAGTGGGCTGGCTTCACAGGGTGGCTGGTGTCCTCATAGCTGTGGAGCTGCATCCTGAATCTTGTCCTGGGTGCTTTCTGTGCATAGGGCTCAAGGCTGAAGAGCTGTCAGATCAGGACATACCATATTTACTCATCCAGCACTAGTCCTTTCTGGTGAGACAGCAAAATACTTCATTTTGAGCCTTTCCTGTTCTGATCCAGTCAGTGAAGTAATGGAGTCCCCAGTGTTAAATCCTCTTAGACCTATTTTTAGTTTGGTTTCATACAGTTACATGCAACTCAGCTTTGAAAAAGCTATGTGATGTGCTGCTGATCTTTGGGATGTGAGTGAAGACTAGGTATCCCCTTTCTTTGGGATGACTGGCAGTTATTTGCTCCCTGGAGAGCTAGTCATGGCATCATTCAGTAGCTGTGAAGTCGTCATCCTTGCCTTTCTTCAATGTGGGTGAAGGGAAAAGGCTTGGGAGGTGGAAGTTCCTTTTCTTACCCAGAATAGCTTCTGTTGACTAAGGCAGCTGACATGAGATCTGGAAAGTCGTACTGTGGTGGTTTATAGAATATTGTAAACCATTCCATTGAGCCAAATGCTATGCTGGCAGGGTGGAGTTTTTGTTGTGTCATTATCCATTAAAAAAATTGTCAACATAGGGATAATGGTCAGCGGTTGTGCCTTTTTATCATCTGCTGGACTTCATACTGGGGTGGCCATATATTTCCTTTGTTTAAGTCTGCTGTAGGGGTTGATAATTTTGGAGGGTGGTGGAGCAGACAGCTGTAAAGGCTGGGCTGGGCAGAATCTTGAGGGCTTATTTCATCATAGCAGGGTTCTCCAGAACTGGTCTATCTGCTCCTCAAACTTACCTGTGCTGTTTACGTCTGTTAGCACATCTGTGCTAGTTATAAGAACTGTGTTCCCTCATGACTGTCACTGTGTTTGTATAAATTTATGATATGGATTGTTAGATGTGTGGCAGTCATTCTGCTAACATAGCGTGTTTTGTGTCGAGGTATGTACAAAGCAGTTTTGTTAACTTTCATCGTGCTAAATTTTGCCAGTATAACATACATCCTCAGACAGTGCAGATATGCAGTATAATCAGAACCTGGATCTTACAGTTCCTTTCCATCACAGCTAGCAACACAGCATAGATAACTTCAAGGATGCTTTTCCCGTGGGCTTTTTTGTATTGTTGCAAAAGTATGGGGTGGGGAGGAGGGTTGTCATGACTTAGCATGTTTACTGGATTTAACACACCTGAGATACCAGAGATGGTTAGACTGTGATCTAGTGTTAGGCAAAATAAAGAAAAATGTTAAATATTTCAGCACAGATCACATGGTCAGCTTTCTTTAATGTCCTTTTTTTTTTTAAAAAGCTATTGCAAAGGCACTTCTCTGGAGATGTTCTGCAGCTAGCCAAGAGTTTCTGCACTGCCTTAGATGTAAATTGGCTAAGTAGATACAGACTTAGCAGGTTCCTTCTTGCAAAGTTCTCAGCCTCATGATGAGAGTGCCAAACTGTTATTTTAGAGCCCTAGGGACTGACTTCTGAAGCTGTGCCTGCTCGCTTCTGTTTAGAAAAAGGTCTTAGTTCCGACTGGCCTCAATGCTAGAATACTATTTCATTCTTGAGCTTGGTGTTCTGAAGCAGAAAGGTGATGGACCAAAGTATTTTAGTGCACTGTCTGCTAGCCCAGTGAGGTCTGCCTAAAGGCTGGCTAATGAAGAACTATTTTGGCAACCACTTACAATAATGTGTTAACTCATCCCCCCTCCTGTGCAAATAGCTTTTGGCTGCTTAAGTGAAAACATGTGGTAGGCAAAGATGACTTGAGCTTGGCACCACCAAAAGGAAGCCTGCTTGTCCCTGTACTTAGCGACTGTATTGCTATGTTTATACCCCTCATTCTTAGAGTGGATAAAGTCTGCTGGGTTCCATATTGTCCAGGATGAGAAGGGTTGGGTATGGGGGTTGAAGAAAAGGACATAGTCTGCTTTCTGAAAATAACAAGACAGCTAACACTACCTTAGATAAAGACCTGCTGTATGGAGGAAGCATGTTCAAACACCATTGCTAGAATAGCTGAATGGACTGTAATGGAATCTGTTGAAGATTAACTTTGGTGCTTTATAGACGAACCAGGCCTTCAGAAGGGTTTAACCCAAGTAGCAATTTTAAACATAAGGTCGTGGTTAATCAGTCAGAACAAGAGGGAAGGGAAGTGCACAAAGCTTGTCCTTCTTGGTGATTGCATTAAGAGACTTTGGTATCTCAGTGGCTTTTCTTCCCCCCCCCGATCAATTTAAATGTGTTCCACCCAACTTTCTGGAGCCTCAGAAAACTGGTGGGTAAGGGCATTTGGTGAGCATTAAGGTAACAGCTAACTAAAAAGGCATGAATAAAATTAAAACAAAACAAGATGTAATTAACTTTTGTGTAGATAACCTGGCCTGCAGAGTCTTGATTGTGCTGATAATATAGGCCAGATGTGACTTGAAATAAGCCATGAGAGAGAGAAGGAGATTTCTACATGGATAATGAGCTGTCTGGAAGCATAAAGGGTTAATCTGTTAATTTGTTGGAAAATGGGATGCAATTTATTTCAATGAGATGTGTACTTAATTCATCTCTTTTGAGTAACTTTTTTCTGTTGTCTTTGTTGGAAAATGTTTGGGATTACACCCCCACCCATTGCCCCTTGAAAGACCAATGGGAAGGTTTCCTTGGTGTTTAAGTAGTGACAGAGGCTGATGACAACTGCCTGACCTGACTCATCTTCAACTTCATCCTGGTCACTTCTCTTACCTGTTTGGAGACTATTTACAACTATAGAAGGCATTTGAAGGACATCTTGTCATTTTCTCTTCCTTTTTGAAATTTCAATCACATTGATGGATCCCTTCTATTGTTAGTAATACATGTCTGTAAAAGAGAATGTAGTGTGCAGTCACTGTGTAAATTGCTGCTTAAAGGTTGATGTTCCAGGATTCATGGACTGGTAAATGACCAGGTACAGAAAGGATAGTAGCGAATTTTCTTTTAAGCCACCCGTGTAACAATGGAGGTAACATTTTTAAAGGTTTCGTTTTTTTTAGTTTAGGCTTTTTAATATCCGATAATTTGATTTCTATACATAAATTACGGGAATGACAGCATGATTCCTGGTGCTGCTCATGGTACCAGAAACAGAGACAAATGTGCAGTTCTGGTGTCTGTGTGGGCTTTGAAGTGACTTGTGGCTGAAAGCAGAGATAGTCTTTTGGGATAAAATGTTGTTATCTGTGTAACCTGGACTGGAAGTTTCCATGTGACTTGGGGCAACTTGTAGCCATTAATAGAAGGCATTACAATGAGCTGCCTTGGAGCGGCTGGTTAGGAGCTGTAGATCTGGCTAGTTAATGGCACTGTAAACAGGGAATGACAAGTTTGGCTTATGCCTGGTGTGAAGGAGGGTGCAACTGTTGTCCTGCTTCAGCAGCTTTCAGCAATGTGCTGGGTGGATGGAGGGTCCCAGGCAAATGTAATTAATCAGGTTTGGGGTCTCTGAAGTGTTGACAGAAGAATTGTGTAGGATACAAAACCAGCTTCTGAACTGTAGCCGCTGTATTGCTGGGTTAGCTTTGACCAGTAGGATTTGCAAGAGGCTGAATGGCAATTGCTTGGCAATTGGTCTGCTACATGGGTTTTTGGTGGTAGTAAAAATCTGAATGGTAGTAATTCTGATTGTAACTGATGAAGCAGTGGTGGAACAGGGTCTCTGTTCTTCTGTAGCACACTTTAACCTTAGATTGTGTACTGTTGACTACTTAACTGTATTAGAAAGAAGATGTGGCTGTTTGCTGAATTCTATTAAGAGCAGTGCATCCCCTGGTTCCGGATGGCACTTTTATTTCATCTGCTGTTAGTTATAGCAAAAATAAATTCCAGTATTCGTGGAGGCTAATAATGTCTAGGATAACCAAATTTGGGTTCATCATTCTTTGTCTTTGTTCATGTTGAGAGTCTTCTCTCACAATTTTTAGTTAAATCCGTTGGTTTTGGAATGGTTGGTGGTATCTGTTTGAGCAGTCAGTACTTGGAATAGCAAGCGTGGAATCTATCAGCCGGATTATTTGGTGATGGGTTTTGGTTTTTACCTTGATATGGTGAAGTTAGACTTGGTGGTAAGGAGAAACACTCAGCTGGCTACCTGGAGAGTTACCTTTTTTTACAGAACAGGGGCCGTTTCCTGTTTAAAATTTGGCATTTAAATTTTTGAAGCTTGTGCATGTGCCACCTTGGGGAGGGGGGAGTGAGGGGAGGGACTTTCTTTTTCTTTATAGGACAATCCAGTTTAAAGACTGAACTATGGGACCACTTTGTGTCAGAAAAGTACTTATTTTACTACCTTATCATTGCAAGTGAAAATTTGTCTGATCTACTAGTGCTGCCTTCCCCATCAACACCAAATAATTGTAGCATGTCAGCTTTGGGCAAATAGCTTCAGTTTTGTACTTAAGACTAAGTTTTAAACAGAAGGCTAGGAGTAGTTGGTTTCTTCTGTGACAAGAAATTCAGTATGTCCTCTGTGAATGTGTAGGGTATTGAGTATAGATTGGATTTCTGAGAATTTGTCAGCAAGCTTCTTTACACTGAAATTAACTAAAAATGGAGGTGTAGGGGGTTTGTCTTGAGCTGAGTTGGGAAGATGATTTTTTTCAGACTTGGGAGTAGGGAATCTAGCTAGCCTAGACGCAAATGGCAAAAGTGGGTTTTAATAAAGAAGTTGTTCTTTAGTGGCATGAAACTTTTGCAGCCCAAGATACGGACGGTTAGGACAGTGGAGGTGGCCTGTTACAACACTGGAGGTAACCATTGCTCTTCCTGTGCAGCTGACTTCTATGCAGAAGTTTCATGTTGGTGTAAAAGGACTTTGGATGAACCCACCAACAAGATACTTGGATGAATGGGAACTGGAAAAATCACCTTGGCAGTCTGTATCTTAAATTTCACATTTGAGAAAATTAGGCTAAAGACGCCAGGATGTAATGCATTGAGGGATACGAGGTTGAGGAATACAGTAACACTGTGTAAGTTGTTGTAACTCATACTTAGTTTTGAGATTTTTGTGAACGGTAAAAATTTCATCATGTTGCAATATAGCAAATTGTTCCACTCTTAGCTCTGCCTCTAATTAACCTTTTCTAACCCAGGAAATTATTGTAGTATACAAAAGGTGATTAAACCAACCTTCAGGAACTGCCAGTAACGCAGTCATGTGATGTGGTGAATGGAATGTGGCAAATAGCTGATGAGTTGCTGTGAGGGGCATTGGATATGGGCCCTGTGCCTCCAAAAATTAGACAGCCCTATTAAAACAGTCATGCGTTAAATAACACATCACCAGGTCCCTTTGTGTTTCTTTATTCTCATCAGGTGTCGGAAACCATTACGATCAAAGTTTTCCTTTTCACTTAGATAATAGGCATTATGAAGTAGAGGAGAGAGAGGAGAGGCTGAGGCCAGCAGTCCTGGTAATGATTAAGGATACCTTCCTAATTTCATTTCTTTTGCTAGGCAGAGTTGGTGGTTTGCCTATGTGCAGCCTGCAGGCAATAAAATTAAGTTTTCATTCTAGTCTTGTAGTGTCAGTGAGTTGTTTTCTACCACTGAATGTGTATTGGTAGGCAGACTAAGTAAATGAAGGGTAAAGTGCGAGATGAAGGACAATACATAAAAGTAAGGTTGAGTATGTACTTTTGCCCCCAAATTAGAATTCTACATGTGTTGTTTTTTCTACTCTTCCTTGAGTTTTTAAAGATTATTGGTAAATTAGATGTTCAAATGCAAGTCATGCAGAGGGTACTACAATAATGTGTTTATTTATGCATGAAAATACCCAGTTTTCTGTTATCTTTGCACTATTGTTGTATTGTGTGCAAGTAATTCCCCCCACCCTGAACTCTTTCAGTAAGCAAACACTTTACTCCCTGTAAAAATTTATCTATACTTTAAACGTTAATTTAAGGGAGAAGGTGAATTGAAAGCACAACAGCTCTTCTGCATAATACTATATATAGATTACGTTTCTCCTGTTTATCATAGTCCATTTTGAAAGTTAGTATTGAATAATAATGTGTAAACAAAACCCTAATGAATGTCTCATTCCTATTCATTAGGTTGTATCCCTTCCTCTCCCCTAGAGAAGAGATGATGGAGGAGGGTATTGGTGGGTCATCAAATTGTACATTAATACTTTCCTCTGATGTCCACTTTGTTTGTAAAGAGGGATGAATGCCTCTTCTTGAATATGTAGTGGGATTTAACTAGAACTGGGAAATGGATATTTTTCTGCTTCTTCCCCATACATCCAGGCAGTTCTGCTTCTGAATCCTGAAGTTTGCTCTGATGTTTAGGACTAGTTATTGCTCATACCATGGTTCAACTGCAGATTTTCATGGGCTAATAGGAGCAGAGTAATTGAGGAGCAATTTGACAATCCCTATTTTCTTTGGGAAAATATACTTTCTTTGGGGGAATATACTTTCTTTGGGGGATATACTTGGAGAAAAGTAATGCATGGTAGGGTGTTGTTTGGGTTTGTTATTTTTTTTCCTAGCTTTTTTGCTTTAAGTAATTACTTAAACTGTGAGGTAGTTGTTTTCCTTATGAAAACAGTCATTCCTCCAGGAATAGAACTCCTCTGCTTTCACTCTAAGTTGACCAAGTCTTTTCCAGGGCTCTCATCATGGATGCTCTTGGAGGGACTATAAAGAAAAAAAGTTCATGTCTTGGGAAAAAAATCCTCATATGCTACTCAAGTTATGGACTTGCAATCACGTCTGCAATATAGTGGAGTCCATTTTTTTTCTCGAGCTGTTGATTATAGTACATTTGGAGTCTGCAAAGCCACAGTTCCTGCTTTGCAATGAATGTAGAATGGTATTCAGCAGTGATTTAAATGAAAATAGTTCACAGGAATCTGATGAGTAATTGAACTCTGTTGATTAATTTAAAGTGTGAGCTACTGCTTCAATGTATTTATTTTAATAATATTATTTGTAATTTGGTAGTTCTCAGAAGCTCCAAGTATGTCTAGTTGGTTTTAAGTGTTGAGCATGCATAAATATTTTGGTTAAAAGTGGCACAGGGCAGGAGAGAGGAAGCATCCCTGCCACTTTACAGATGGGAAATCGAAGCACAGAATTAACCTCACAGGTTCCTTAGGAAATCTGTTGTACATACTCTGAGGAATTCTTGTGGATCTAATCTGGTGTCAAACTGCGAAGCTAGCTTTTTGTATGTGGCATGTTGAAGTAAACTGAAATGAAAAGGGATTTCCTTACTGTCAGTTTTTGCTTTTCGCTTTCGTTTTATGTTTTAACTTAGTCAAATAAAGAGCTAAGAGTAGGACATTAAAACGAAATTCAGACATATGTACTTCTCCACTCCCTTCCTTCCCTGAGATTGTCATTTGCTTCTTGTAGAGGAAGGAACTAGAAGACGGTTGTGGGAAGTGCAATTTACTAATTTTTTTTTTTTTAATTGGAATATTAGCTAGAAAGCCTTTAATAATCTTCTTACTCCCAGTGGTGTCAAGTCTTCATGGCAATGTGGATTTGCAGTCATTCAATTCTAAAATATTTCCATTGTAAAGAACTGTTATTATTCTGTATTATATTGTGGTGGATTGTACAGAATTTTTCTGAGCCTTTTGGACTGTTGAACATGATTTGTTGGTACAGTGCTGTGCATGCATGGTGCTAGAGAAGCAAGCTTCTAAGGACTTGAGCTTCTAAGCAGATGGATAGAGAAGTAACAGTTCCTTCATAGACTTTCTCTGCCTTTGAAGTAGAGATGTGAATGGTGGAAATTTCTTCATTATTAGCAGGTTTGGGGTACCATCCTTTTTTAGTCATTGGGCATGTTGATCAAAGAAGGAAACGAAGTAGTTCTCATGGCTGGAAGATGAAGACTGGACTCTGCAACAGCTGTGGCTTCTGGAGTCATTTCCTGCTGTCAGGTTTGTGCTCTCTATTAGAATATGACGGCACTGGGCAAACTTGACTCATGAGCTAAAAAAAATCTAAGGTCATCCTGGCATAGGCTTTTTGCACTTGTGGTGGGAAGAAGTTTTGTGGAGCTTTGACATTATTACTGATAAACTTAGTACTGGAATGGCTGGACCTGTTTTATTGGGACCATGTTTCTGGTTTTGAAGCAATCAGTGTGAGCTAGAAATAGCACAGTGTAATACTTCCTCACTTGCATTTGCTCAGTACTGCCTTGGGGCTGCGGACTCACTGAGGGAACAGTGTCTTGACAAGATGGCTGTGTCCTCTTCCCATTAGGTGAGCATGCTAGATGGCTTGTATGGAGCCCTACCTGGCAAAGACAAAACCAGCACACAGCACAAGATGCTGGAAGCATCTAAAATTCTAAATATAAATTCTAAATGACTTTTCATTCGCTGATTCATATACAACCAAGGTCAGGGAAGAGGTGGTTAAAAAAAAAAAAAAAAAGCACATGCAAGATTTAAATTTTAGGGCTACCTTCTGAACTTCCAAAAACACAGTTATAAATAAAAATTCTTTCTCAGCTACTCAATAGCCTCTATAAGGTGAATGATAGCATTTTGTTTCTGCTGTCATTTTTTCAGTTGATGTATTGTACTTGGTGTAAAAATTAAAGTGCATTTGGAGAGAGACCAGCCTTATTTCAAGAATGACTCCTTTCTTCATCTCTGGATTTAGACTTTGTAGTGGGAATTCAAGCTCAAGCTGATCATTCTTTCTTCTTGTTTTTTTACTTCCTCTGTGAGTCTGCAGAGGACTTTTGATCCTTGGACTAGTTGTTTAACATTTTCGACCTTAATCACTTGCACACAGAAAAGGAGGAGGGTGTTGTTTTTTGCAGCGCTTGCTGTTCTCACTGGCCTGTTCTCAACAAGTGTTTGCAAAGATGATAGCAGCTTTGTCATAAACAGTAAAGCTAACGTGGGCATGCATTTGTTAGGCTTCGGAGACTGATGCGTAGCTTGGACTCTAATCATATCTGGTTGTCAAGAGAAGGCTCTATCTGATTTCTGCGCCTGATCAGTCACTGACTGATATGACAGCCCATGTGTCCAAAGTGTTGAGCAGCAGGTAAGTGCTGACACTTTGATTGGACAGGCCACAGTTTGGGGATTGACAGCAATGTCTGCAATGACGTTGGAAGAGCAGCCAAGAATTTACTTTCAGTGGACAAATGGGATTAGTTACTATGTTTAGCTGACATTAAGCTATAAATTATCTGAAAGGTGGAAAGAGATTCCACTCAGAGTTCGTGTAGAATTTCCATTTACTAATCTGGTTGCACTGCGTCTGAATGTTTACAAGGGTCTTTCTGTACCATGTTGTATATGTTTTCGATGGATGTTCTTAGTACTTAATTTGTTCCACCATTCAAAGAGCCCAGTTAGAAATTAGGCCTGATCATCCCAGGTGCTGTGTTAAGCTATCAGTTCAAGCCCTGGGGAGCTTATATTATATTACCCTTGTTCTGAAAGCAGTTGGGTATTTGCTTAAAATTAGGCTGATGAGTATTTGTGTTGGGGGTGGTGGAGTTTCCATTTATCGGTAATTTAAAGTTTAATGGCTGTTTCATCTAATTCTTCTGTCTTCAAGTTACATGCACCCACACGTTTACTACAGTAATTCTTAGATTCTTTCCAGAAGTGGAAAACAGTCCACGTTGCTTAACTCTCTTTGAGAAGATGGGTGGCCACTGGCGCTGTGTAGGCCGTTCCAATGTTAGATACCTGCTTGTAAGATATTCTCAGCACTGAGTCACTCTTTTATCTGTTAGTCCAGTTACCAGCCTCAGCAGTCCTCAGCTTGAGTTTTAGGGTTTTTTTTTTTATTCCTAATACTCAGCCTCCTTCCTTGGCAAAAGTCAGTCATTATCTATACAGTATGTATACATACTGTGCGTACATAGATACAATATGTAAAGCAAGTATAGCAGAGCTGTCACAAGAGTTGGCCTTCAGGGAGATCTTTATCACAATCCCTAGATGACAACAACTTTCTTTTTCAGGTCATAAATAGACTTCTGCTTTTTAATTCACCTTAATGCAATTCACAAGTGTAGGTATTTTTTTTCTTGTCTAATAGGTTACATTTTATTCATTTAAATGATCTCAATCAATAAGGTTTGCTGATATTGCTTTTTAAATTGTGTTTATTTGTCCGTAACTCTGACAGAAAATAGAAGGAAGATATTCCAGTCTCTGAAGAATAGCCAGTAAATATAAAGTAACTGTTAGCTTTAATAAAAAAAGGTGTTTTGTTCATTCATTTCTACCTGTTGCTGTTTGTGGCAGGAAGCTGCCAAGTGGTTTGGTGCATTAAAATGTCATACAAATTTTGCTCTAAGCTGTTGTGTATGGCTACTTTTTCAGTTGTCTAGCAATTGTGCAGCCACAATTCCTGTTTGAAGTGAACCTTAGCAGAATGAATTCAATGTACTGCTCTACAAGCTTTACTGGGTGGCCTTTTCTGTTGCAGAGGTTTTGCAGCTGAAAAGGGACAAGTTTCAATGGTTGCTGTCAAGTTTCAATGTCAGCTGCCAACTACTTTGCACACATGATGTTTTTGGGGTGGCTGAGCAGCTAGTTTTCTCTTACAGTGTTTGCTTTTGTTACAACTTTTTATCTATTGCACTTTTTCTTACTATTTGTCATACAGATTTAATTTTGTATGTGCATTATGAAGGATGCCCCTTGGCTTGAGTGAGGATCCTTGAGAAGTCTCATGGAGCAACTGAGTAGGAGAGAAAGAAAAAGAGGCTGTTTGTGCTTACAGTGCACAGGTGGCACCTCCTCACTGTATGCCTTTTGATGTATCGGTACTTGTAGTGCTCATTAAAATTTATTTTGGGAAGAGTCCATTAGTGAATTAATTTAAAAATTGGCATGTTTCAGGGTGCAATTGTAATTCTGGTGTTGATGTACCAAATTTTATAGAGATTTTTGATACATTGTCTGATTAATGTGGTATTCAAAGTACTCCAAATTGTTGAGAAAGATTGGAGTTTTTCATTCAGTTCTCTTCAGTTACTGGTTACCTAAACCTTTAGTTATTTAGACAGACTTGAAATTAGAAATGACCAGCATGTGTATTCCCTTCCTGTGCAGAACCTAGTGATTCCATCTGCAGAGAGGTAAAATCTCAGATCCCAGAGCTTGGCTTTATGCATCTCCACAGGTTTAAAGCAGTATTTGCTTTCAAGCCCCAAGTGAAGATTGCCATAAATAGAAGAATGGAAGACTAGACTAATTGCTTACACTTGATGGAGTTGGTTGTATGCAGGTGTTAGCTGCATCAAGGGTTTTCAATATTTTGACTTTGTGACTTTCTGGTTTCTTGAAGCAGACTTCCTTTTCCATATGAAATGCTTTGAATCACTGTTATTTTTCTTAGTTCCACATGTAACTTGCCATCTGTCATAAAGGATGCTAACTATATACCACAGTCTATTAGCTCTAACAATATACCACAGTCTATTAGCTGTTTGAGTTTTGTATCTACGTTCCATTCCCAGTTGGTGATGTTTCTTTTGAGAGAAGTTCGTATCACTAAATTTATTTTGCAAAAACAGGAGTGACAACCCTTCTCTATGAGGTAATGTTTCAACAGGGAGGTGAACCAGACTTCATAATCTTAATTTTTTTTTTTTTAAGCTCTAGTGCTCAAGCAGTACTGCATAAGAATAATAATATATGCAGATGCAGTCATTTTATGCATGACCATTTAAAAGGACTCTGAAATGTAGACAATTGCAGGTATAAAAAGCAAGTATTTTCCCTGAGTTAGCTTTTCTTTGCAAACATTTTTCACTTAGACTAAGAGCTTTGTGGATATCAACTCAAAGCAGTAGATGACACTTAATGTGTAAGTGATAAATTAGTGTTCCCTTTTGTCCCTCTCCTCTAGGGATCACTTGATTTAAAAAAAAAAAAAAAAAAAAAGTGGATGAAGGCTTCCTCATGCACTTCCAGTTTCACCCACTACCTCGTGCTGGCAGTAAATAGCCTGCAAAAAAAATTGTCATTTGCTGGGGGATTGTTTTTCTGTTTATTGGAGGTGACATGAGCAGTGGGGCAGCGGCAAAGAGGCCGTGTTGCCATTGCTAAATATACATCCCTGACAGTCTGATAATAGGTTCCAGGAAGTTCAGTGGAAAATTAAAACAAAGCAACATTTATAGCTGATTGAACTTGAAAAGCAGTTTTCATGTTGAATGGCAAATATGTGGACTTCAGCATTCCAGGAGACTGATGCAGCTCCACTGGATGGGCCTGACCTTGTGTGCAGAATGGACTGTGGACACAGCAGCAGGCAGAATGGCTTCATCTATAGAGGACTTCATGGGGAGGAAAAATTTGCTATCGTGCACAGAAATAGTTCTCACATACGCCTATATTTATACAGTGTCCACAGGTCTGAATAGCATCTTTCGTATGAGGGTTTTGCAGCCTGTTAGCACTACAAGAATGTCTGGTACTGGGACTGTCTTTGTCCCTGCCAAAGTGCTAAAAATACCCTGCTATCTACCCCCTTTTGAAGCTGTAAGCAGAGTTTGCTTTTACTGGTTTTGTAAAATAAGGTGAAAGTTACAGATTGTGTTCTTGGCAGTAGTAGGGGAGTTTGAGTGTAGAGGGCTCTGTTTTCAATGTCTTGCTTTCTGCATTTAAAAGAAATTCCCGACAAACCTAAAAACCCAGAAAACAAACAACTTGGTGTTTAATGTGTAATGGTGTTTTATTATTTTTGATTTATAAAGACCAAACACTTCTAGAAATGAGACTTAGTAAGTGGAAGAAAACTAGTTTCTTGCTCACAACATTGTGGCAGCTAAGTTACCAGTTACAGCTTTTACAGCTCAAAAAGCAAACTGCAAGCTGGATGTCTGTCCTTCAGTCAAACCCATCTTCTAGAAGTAGATTTAGTGAAGACTGCCTTGTTTAAGAGAACCCAGAAATGGAATTTTTAAGTGAGCTACTACAGTTTTTGAGTATGTATTTCAGATTGGGCTAGAGTAAATGGGAAAAGACAGCTAATGACTAATTACTCCCATTTGGCCACAAGAGTGTAAGGTTTACTACTTTGTTTCTTTTGGCTGGTGCTTTACCTTAGAGTCTGCACATTCAGTGTTAAGTGTGTGCATAGATGAAAACATGTCAAGTACTGTAGCCTCTTGCAGCCTTTGCAGTTTGGCAGATGTTACTTTGCTGTTGGACATAGTGGTGTTTGAGGATAGCCTAATACGAACTTAAAACTTTCAAACCTAGGGACAGATAATTTCATATTTTGCAGACTTTTTTGGTTTTTTTTTAAATAATGAATCATGAGATTGAGAGTTCAGTTTTGTGGACTTTTAAATATTAAACTCAATATATGTCAGTTTTTAAATCAGCCATTCTACAATTTGAAACTGTTAAACATTTATGTGGCTATGTTGGCTATCTGGTTATTTGTCCCGAAAAATATATTCTAGAGTCTGCCTATAACTGAATGAGCATTTGGAATGTAAAATGTTCCACTCATTTCAAAATAGCATAACCCACCACACAAAATCCTTCCTTGAGCATCTGAAATGGTTTTAGCTGTGTGGCCCATGGCATGCTTTTTACCTTTTCAAAGGTGCATTGGGACTTGAGTTCTTTGATCACTGAGAACAATTCAACAAGCATATTGCATCTTGTTGAATCTTGGATTTTCCTCCTTTGTCCTTTCCTTTAAAAACAAACAAACAAACAACTCCCCAAACCAGACAAACAGGCGTAAGAGTGTGAGCTGTGCACTTCCTTGCTGCCAGATGTTTCTCATGTGAAAGAACAGCAGATTTTTTACAGATACAGAAAATGTCAACTCCACCTCTGTTCCATTCTGCCTCTGGAAGCGTTGGAGAGTGCACTTAATGGATACCTTCCCATCTGCTCAGCTGCATGTGATACGGTTCCACTTTAAGTCTGTTTGCTGGTGTTTAGTTTATAAACTTGGATAAACTGGCACCATTCCCTCACATCACTTACATGTTAGTATAACACAAGTTCAAAACTTTTTTTTCTGCCATATTTAATGCAGTGGTCCTTTCCTGTTCCGTCAGTTGTGAGCTGCTCGCTTCCAAGCGGGTGTACCATATTCAGCTTTCCACTGTATCCACACCGAGTTTTTGAGGCTGCTGTTGTGCCTGGAGGACCTGCTGAGCTGTTAATAGCTTGTGACAGGCCTATACTCCAGTTTAATCTGATCTCTGACTTTTTTTTTTGAGGGTCTAAGAGTTTTTCAGTAAAGGCAGGGAATATTGCTGACTCAACTCCCCCTTTTCCATCTAGTGTTTTTCCCAGCTAGTCTCCAGGATGCAGCTGTTTGACTGGCTTGTGTAGCTTCTGTGGTGCCCTGAATTAACTATGAGCTGTAAAAGGCTACTCCTTTTTCAGCACTCAACTACATCTAAATCTGTAGTAGACCAAGATTTACTTCTGGAATTTTTGTGCTAGTTATTATGGTTGATATTCTTGCGTATCAATAAAGTGAGGCCAGGACCCTTACTTTGGGATCTTTGCCGGTGCTGTGATGAAATGCAGCACTCAGAAAATCAATTTGTTTAGTTGTATCAGTCCATTTTTATGTTTTAGTTTAACATGAACGCTGTAGAAAGAGCTTTCTCTTAGTTTTTAAGAACTCCTCCTGCTTGTAATGATCATTCTTGCCAATAATAAAGCAGGTCAAATCTGTTGGCGTCTGACATACTTTTTAACCTCAGTGCAATGAGTTACCCTTTCCGATTCCCCTGCTGCGCTCATCCTCTCTGAACACAGCTCATTTTAGCTGTTAGTTCCACAAACACATCTAAAATGAGTAATTTATTATGAGTGATGAGGTGTGTGCTTTTATGTGAAAGAAAACAAATTGGCCGCTGTGCAAGCCTTTCAAATTCCTGAGTGTGCTTGGAGGTGTGGGTTACAGGAGAAGCAGACAGTGAGTGAAAACAACTCTATGCTGGGCTCAGCTGCTCAAAGTATTTGTGGTGGTGTGTGTTTATTTATGAGCTTGTCTTTGCTGAGGATTCGCTGCCCTGTATCCTGGTAGAGAAGACTCACAGGCAGAATGAGGAAGCCCTCATTAGTCTTCATGTTCTTGTTTAGAATTTCTTGCATTGCCTGCCGCAGCTCCTGTTGGAGCGGGGACTGGCCTCTCGCAGTGAATTGAAATGGCTAAGATTAATATTAATCCCTTTAATACTGCAGCTCATGATATAGTCATTAGGTGACTTGGAACTAATCCTGCCCACCTAACTAGTGTGATTTATTAAATACACATGGAGGATTTAGTGTGAATACAGCTTGGTGGAATAGGCATCAAATAAATACCGCTGTGTATCTGTGTTAATGCTGGCAGATTGGGACACAATTGCAGGACAGGCTAGGAAGAAACAGGAGTGCAAGGGATACTTATTGTACGGTTCAATGGAGTTTACCTTTTTGGATTAGTAGCAATGATTTTTCTAGCTGGACACAGCATGTGCCAAGAGGTAACCGCAACCTAAATGAGGCTTAAAAAATAGAATTAAGAGATTGGGTGAAGCACAGATAGATTTATACGCTGCACTCTACAGCATAAATTGCTCGACTTCCTTGCTGTACAGTGAGGAGACAGCAGATCCTTCGTTGTTCACTCTGATCCTCCCAGTGCGGTGTGCCAATTAACATCCCGTCTGCAAACATTCAAGCTATAGAATAGGAAGACAGTTAATTAGTACTAAGCTAATGAGCATTAACCGCTATTTCAGAATAACAGAGGCTCCTGTTACAATGCTTTGGAAAAATAGCTGGCTTTTTTCCTTATGTGCATGATAGAGGTCTCCATGGAATTGTTTTTGATGGGTTATTTACTGGTTTTGGTTAAGAAAAGGTTGTTTAAAGAAACTGAGCAGAAAACAGTGGTCTGGGCAAGGAGTATCTGTGCGTATAGCTCTGAAGAGATGACTTCCTGACCTCAGCCCTGGTGATGTGCCCGTTTTGACATGGTAGGGAAGAGAGATCAAAGGTAAAGTTGATCAATTTCTAGATGCTGGAGGTAGAAGATTGTGAGAGTTTAGGAAATGATCTAAGTTCAAGCTGATCAGTGCCTGTTAAAGCTGACAGGCTGCAAGATGCTGCATTGTGAGCAGTACAGGTTTCCTTGCTTATCCTAGAAGAAACCTTAGCATGAGCTGAAGAGGCCATGCAAAAGCTGGCAAGGAAGGATTAAGATCTGTATGCAAAGATTTTAAGCTTTTTATCCTATCATTTGCTTTTTGCACCTTAAATCTTTTATTTAAAAACACTAAATGTGAAACTTTTCTTGAGACCACTTCTTTTGAGATGCTTTCAGTAGCTCATGCGCAGAGAAAGGATAAAAATATGGACCCAACACAGCTGGACCAGTAGCATTTAACGGGGTGGGAAGTAAGCTGGGTTGTGGCCAGACTAATCTTTCCCAGAATGTGGTGCAAAGAGGCAGATTTGTTAAACCAGAGCTGCAGGCTGTAGAGGCAGAGCCAGGTGTGAGTGACAGAGCGTGCTGAGTTGTATCTGACATGAATTCAGAAATTATTTATTAGTAGATCTTATTTTTCAGAAATTTTCAGAAAAAGAAGTGGAGTCCTGTATCTAGAGTACTTGAACTGAAGAGGGATTATCTCTGTGGAAGGAGGGCTTGCAGTTTGTCCTACTGACTTCTTTAATATTAATAAGAACCGAAGATTGCATTTCAAGTTGAAATGCTTACCAAGGCAGAGATTTGGAAGAAATCTGTTTAGTATCACACTAATGTTTGATTAGTCTTTCTGTGCAATGGGAAAGATATTATTGACCACTTGCTAACTCTGAGCCAGTCTGTTGCTCAAAGTATCAGTTTGATACTTTGGTGATGTTAACTGTAAGTTCTTCCAACAAGGAGTTTTTTTCCTTCCTGCTGCTCCCGAGATTTATTAACCATACTTTTTCTACCAGCTATTCTGCTTCCAAAACTCCTATCTCTTCTTACGTTTTCTTTGATTTTTTTAAATTTCTGTACCTGACATTTCTTCCTAACTTCAAAGACATCTGGTTTTGGACTGAATCTTCCTTGAGACCTAACCCAATTCTGACCACACTAAGATCCGTGTTGTTAGGATGTTAACCTTTAAAAGGGGATGTATGAGACCTCATTGTATTTTTCTTACCTTTTGTCACTTGGGAACAGAGTATGAAGTTGTCTGGCACTTTAAGTGTGATCTGTTTTGTTTTGAACCGTGTAATAGAAAGCCAGGAATGCTTAATTATGATGGCAGCAAGTCATTTTTCAGTGAGATGGGTTAAAATGTCTGGCTTGTTTCAAAGAGGGGATGGGACTGTGCTTGCCTGTTCAGTTGTCTTTATCAGTCAATGTGGGAATACAGCTGTGACTTCTCATAAGAGATGCAAGGTCATGCACTAGTTCTTCAGAGACCATATACAATTTCTGATAGAATAAATCTGGTTGTAGCAAAGGAAATTCAAAGTATGCTAAACATGAAGCTTGCTGAAATGTGTGTTTTGGTCTTGTTCGTTTGGGATTTTTTTTTGTTGTATATTGTAATTTGTTCTGAAATAAGATTGCCTGATACAAAATTATGATTGTCAAAATATTTGCTGTCTTGTTAATGATTTATCAAGTCAATTTATGTAATTTTATTTTATCAAGATTTTTGGATTTTACTGAGTAATAGTCATAGAACCCTGACATTCCTGGTTTTTCCTCCCTGACTTTGAGGTACCTTCTCCCCAGCCTCAACCCAAGCCCCCACCACCAGCACTGCTACACCTCTTCAGTGGCTAACAGGACAGTGCAAAAGATTTGTTTGGAAGACAGTGAAATTCCAGTATCTATAGGAGGATCCACGTATCCTCTGAAGTCTCATATATTCTGGATTGCTGAGTTGATTGTTACTCTGAAAACATACTAAAAAGCTAAGAAACTGCTAGGACTTATTCCAGGACATAAAAATTTTAATGTAGAGCAGAGCAAGATACATAATTGTTGCTTCCAAAAAGCCTAATAATGAGGCAGGGAGTTTTTGGGGGTTTTTTCTTAGCTTGCCTGGTGGCTGTTCATACGCTAGTCAAATTATGTCTGAGATAGTCGCTTAACTCAGAAAATTTTATTTTAAATAGGCTGCAGTTGTGATTTCTGTTAGTCTGTGAAAAGTGCTTTGTTTTGTCCTAGGTGCTTGCTGTCCAAATAGTGCATATTTTTATATGCTGATTTTTTGTTCAGTGGTTGCGGGAACTATTTAGAATACAGTGAAGCAGAATTATTTTTTTTTGTGAAATGCACCATTGACTGTGCAATGGGTAACAGCATGTTTTAGTAACTGATGATCCCCTGTAAGTACAGTTAGGGCAGATGTAACTCTCGGCTGAATTCGTTAGTATGTCATCATACATTAATTTGTATAGTAATAAGTAAAATGTAAGGGTCTGATATTTCTTAAATGCTCCCCACCAATGACTTCCTACGGTAAATAAACGTCTGTCAAGTCAGTTAATAAATGATGTATAGCACTTAGAATAAAAGGATTTAGAACTGAGCAAAGTCTGAAAACACAATTTTTGTTTTGTTTTAATAGTCTGAAGAACTTGGCTTCTTTATAAGCAAGGCAGTTGCTTACACTTTTAAGGAGAACTGGAAAATATAAGGAACTGCTTCCAATAAACAATAATTACTGAAGGAGGAAAATGTTAAGGTGGTACGAAAGCTGATTTCAAAGTTAAGTAACTTCCATCTTTTTTCTAAGAGTTACCTTTAGTGCCTGAAATTAAAAAGGAACCATACCACAAATCAAACACACTTTAGGAGCTTTTCCAAATGGCATAGTTAATAATAAATAGTGACATCTTAAATCATAGGTCAGTTTGTAATCTCTTCTCAAGTCTGTCTTGCTAGGCAGCCACACCAATCATCATTGATGCATACAAGTGCAAGAATATAGACTGCAGTCTGACATGAAATTAAGTAATTTGCCCCCTCCCCCTTGCATGTCATATGAGGTACCTTAAAAAGAACAGCTGAGTAAGGGCTCCAGTCTGTTTCTGGTTTTGATGGCCTCAAGCATTGGAAGCCATGAGTAAAACCCTCTAAGTCATGAGATCTTTGATAATTGATTTTAGAGTTATCTAAAATAGTTTGACCGTTGCATTGTTGAGGTTTCATTTTTTCAAGCGGCCTGTAAATCTAAAAGATAGAAATCCTTAGCAGAAAACTAAGCCCCTGGTAATCACTGGATTCTTTTTGGACCTGAGCCCTTGTGAAACATTTTCAGTGGCATGGCTGCCAAGGTAGAATTGTAAGAATCGCAGAATGGTTGCGGTTGGGAGGGACCTCTGGATGTCATCTGGTCCAACTCCCCTGCTTAAGCAGGGCCACCCAGAGCTAGTTGCTCAGGACCATGTCCAGGCAGCTTTTAAATATCTCCAGGGATGGGGACAGCACAACAACATGCTTTGAATTATTGGAAGTTACTCACTCACACCCCTGAATCTCAACTTCTTCCACTGTGTCCTGAATATAATCAAGTTTGTGACTGGCACTTAGTGGTCTTTTAAGGGGGTTGTTTTTCACGGTGTGTGGAAATAATTTAAAAAATAATTTATTTTTCCTTTTAAGAAATCTTTTTATCGGTTTCTTAGCCAATACTTAACAACATCCAGTTTCAAGCGGCCTGTAAATCTAAAAGATAGAAATCCTTAGCAGAAAACTAAGCCCCTGGTAATCACTGGATTCTTTTTGGACCTGAGCCCTTGTGAAACATTTTCAGTGGCATGGCTGCCAAGGTAGAATTGTAAGAATCGCAGAATGGTTGCGGTTGGGAGGGACCTCTGGATGTCATCTGGTCCAACTCCCCTGCTTAAGCAGGGCCACCCAGAGCTAGTTGCTCAGGACCATGTCCAGGCAGCTTTTAAATATCTCCAGGGATGGGGACAGCACAACAACATGCTTTGAATTATTGGAAGTTACTCACTCACACCCCTGAATCTCAACTTCTTCCACTGTGTCCTGAATATAATCAAGTTTGTGACTGGCACTTAGTGGTCTTTTAAGGGGGTTGTTTTTCACGGTGTGTGGAAATAATTTAAAAAATAATTTATTTTTCCTTTTAAGAAATCTTTTTATCGGTTTCTTAGCCAATACTTAACAACATCCAGTACAGAACAATGCCGGATTCTAGGTGTCCCTTCTCTCCGAGACAGAGAGGAATATCTCCTTAGGGTCTGTAGCTAACAACAGTTCTGTAATCTTTGAAAAATCAAAGGTTAGGTGCAAGTATACATTGCTTATATGAGCATTGTGGTAGATAGTTGGGACAGGAAGTACAAGTCACTGTCAGTATATGTAAAAGAATATAAACGAACACCTGATTGCAACTCAGCTAAAGAAAATAAACACACAAAGTACTCTTACTTTCATGTGACTTAGGAATGAATCATGTCAGTTTTACGTGGAGTCTTGGTTAGTTGTATTGGAAGAGGACACTGGGGAAAGAGGGATGTCGTTTATGGTGTTGGGTTTTTTGTTTGTTTTTGTTTGTTTTGTGGGTTTGGGTTTTTTTTAAAGTTGTTGTTGTCCATTAATGAAGAGAATTTGGAGTGTGAAATGAGGTCCTTAAGGTCAGCTGGGAAGTCTGTTACATACCCGTGGTGAGACCAAGTGATTAACACCTTGCTTTGAGGGTCTTTTGTAACCTTTTAAATTAGTTCATGTAGTGAAAATTGAAGCAATGATTTACCCTAATCTGCTCACCCTGCATTTACTAGTTCTTGTCCGGGAGGCATGGCTAGATGTCAAGTCCTTACGTACCTGAACAGAACTTTGGATATTTGGGAAACAGAGGCAATAAAACAGATAAAGACTGGTATAGTTAGTCAAGGCCTTCCCAGCATGCCTTCTTTTTAAATATGGACACATAATAAACCCCTTTTGAAAAGAGCAGAGCAGAAGTTCTCTGTCCCTACCTGGCACAATGTTGGGCATCCTGGAGATTGACAGTAATCATATGTCTGCTTCCACTTTAGATGTTTTGTCTGCCAGCTTTCTACTTCTCCCTGTGCAGTTACCTGAAAAATGCTTTGAGGGGAAGAAAGTGTTATTGTATATTTAATCTACTGTTATTTACTGATTGTCTAGGGAAGATAAGTATAAATGGTCACCTCTCTGTGCCTGTCTTTTGGCATGGATAACCCCTCTTGAGATCTCCTTTCAGCAAAGATACATTTTTTTAAAACACTTCCCTGCCACTCTTTAACAGAACAGTCTTCGGTTAGAATAAAACCCCCTATTACAGGTACAAATATTGTTGGTTTTGTCCATGTACTCAGCCAGACTTTCTCCAGACAGGGAAGTATTACCTGAAAACACTGATCTGGCTCTCCAGTAGAATAGTTCTCAATTTCCTAGTCTGCATACCAATGTGGATGAAAACAGTATGCCATTCCTCCCCATCTTTCTTTATGAACAAGCAGAAGAGATCATAGCTTATAATTTCTGACGCTTAAGGAGTGGTTTTCTAACTGTAGTGTGCTTAACCAGTTAAAGCCTCTGTGAGAATCATCCACATCATGAAATATCGTATTCTTTGCACTGTTGACTGAAGAGGATTGCAGTCTGCTTTGCTTGTTCCTTTTCCAGTCCACTGCTTTCAGACACTTTCTTTATCACACAGCTCTGTAGCTGTAGTTTTCTAAAAATATTTAGGTTTATTTAGTCTGGGAAAGGCTGAGGGGGACCTAATTGCAGTCTTCCGCTACCTAAAGGAGGATCACAGAAAAAACAGAGCCACTTCTTGTCAGAGGGGCCAAGAGATCCATAGTCATGAATTTTTAACAGGAGAAATTCCAGTTGGGCATAGGGGGAAATTCTTTCTAGAGGGAGTTAAATACTGGGGCATGGAAAGAGAGAGTAGAATCTCCATCCATGGAGACTTTTAAAATTGGACTGAGCAAGGCCTTAAGCATCCTGATAGAACTCCAGAGCAGTCCTTTGCATGAGCAGGAGGTTGGAGTAGGCAACCTCCAGAGACCTCTTTGAATCCAAACCTTTCTGTGGCTCTGTGCTGGTTGGTCTTGGTAATTCTTAATCTCCACTCTGTAGTTACCTCTGATCAGCTAAGTGCTGCCTGTTTGTTTAAAACCTAATCTTTGAAATCCATGTGCGTGTGTGCGCCTGCACACACTCTTCCCTGTTCACTCTGTACAATTCCTCTTTTTATGTACTGGGATGGCACAGATGTCTTCAGTGTCAGCTCAGGTGGCTTCTTTGCTGACATGTTTAATCTTAAACAGCGGAATCAACTCTGCCAGACCATAGACTTGGCTTTCCAGTATGTTTCAAAAAATGTGGGAGCAGAGAAGGGAAGGACTACTTCCTTCCATTCTCCCCCCCTCTCCTTTGGCACCTCATCTCTGCTTGAAATATGAAGTGAAAAGTGAATCTGAAGGACTCTGCTGTTCCCTAGAGCATGTCATTATCCATTTGAAGGAACCTAGCAGGTGAAGCTAATATATAAGGAGCATTTCTTTTTCTCTGACTCTCTCAAATGCACACAGTTGTGGATGTTTGTACTCAACAGAACCAGTGTGAAATTTAGTCACAGCCACAGCATGTGTTCCAATTTTCCAGGGAAACTTTCTCCCAGCTGTGGGTTAACTCTTTCTCCACTCTTCTTTTTGCCTCTCCAGTGTTTTGGGAAATTTCAGTGAGCAGTTTCTGTGACCAAGGAAGCCTTGAGAGCTGGAAGAAGAGTTAGATCCCAATGGTCATATTGGGGAAGGGAATAAAATTAAATAAGGTTGGGTGTTGATGGGATGTATGTGGGAGATTTTTTTATTTTAGTTTCTTTAAAACAATTGAGAGACTTGTATTTTTGCAAACTTGTTACACAATCCCTGCAGCCCTCCATTTTTGTCCTCTGCTAGTAACAAATCTAAACCAGACTTAAACTGCTGCCAGTAGTCTGTAGGTGCAGCTTAACTACCGTAAGCACTGCCATACTGTTGTAATGGTTCTTACTCCAGTAAAGCTGCATTCATCTTGGGAATTTTGTCATTCTAACTCCTAGGCTTAAAGAACATTCTTAAGGGAAGATGGTACAGATGCTCTATTGACCAGGGCTAAAGGGTGTGCACTCCCCCACCTTTTTTTGAAGCAGACTGTTATGCTAAGAGTGAGGGTTTCTTTCCTGTTTGTAGAAGAAACCCGCTTGTAGGTATATTCTTGTTTTAGTTTTGCAATCACTTGTTAAGAAACCTATTATAATGAGGAATAAATGTATTTGACTTTATTTCTCTGCATGAGAAAAACATGTCTTGAATTACATTTTTGAGTTATCAGTGTGTCCTCATGTAAAAGGATGCTTCCCATCAGCATGCTGGTATAAAATGAACCTGCTGACTTTCCTCTTAAGAGCGAATGTATTTTATATTTTTAGATTTAAAACCCTAATGTTACTGTGGTGAAGAGTCCTAGTCTATAATGTCTAGTAACAAGGTGATTCCAAATAACGCAACAGCGTTGAGTCATATTTTACACCATTCTTTGAAAGAGTATTGTCACAAATGTGGAAAATACTGCATACTCAGCACTGCCCATGGTAATCATCATGAGGCAGAGGGTGAATAAGATACTCAGAGGGGACATGGTACTTTGTAGCACACTCTCTTCAGCTGCTCTTTCTCTTTGGCCATATTAAGTTATGTTGTGGCTTTCTTTGCCTGCTGCTGCTCTTTTCACTCATTTCTCTATTTGGATTCTTTTTGTGCTGTGATTCAGTCCTTCACAGAGCAGGAAAATGACATCTTCAGACTGCCTGCTGCCAGATCACAGCAGTTTCAATTGGAAACTTAAAAGCTGAAGCAGGTGCTGGAAACTCTATTCTCCCTTTGGTCTGATTCACTGAGTGCCAGCCTTCAGTTGAGGAATGGGGAGGGGAGGAGAATTGATTTTGTGACTAAAATCTTGGACTGATTAATATTTGCAGTGCTTCAAACAGTAGTGTGAAAGCTCCATAAATTAACTCTGAACTTCGTCAAGCTTGAGGTGGTTGCAGTGCGACTGGGGGAATTGTGCTAGATCTGAAGTTTTGACTTGGGACCAAGGTGCGATTTGATGACCTTAATATCTGCAGCAGATGCCATATCTTTTTAGGAGAAGACAGGAGCAACATGCTCTATTTCTGCTAGTTTCTGGAAGTACCCAGACTTGGTAAACTGTGGGTTTTCTCTCTTTCTTTTTTTCTGCGCCCCTCCCCCCCCCCTTTGGTCACAGCCTGAGTCTGCAGCTTCTGTTTAGAAGACTGATTTAGAAAATCATGAATGTTTTCTAGGGATAGTTCTGGAATGAGCTCCTGCTTTGTGTTTAGTTATTGCTGCTGCTAACCAGTAGAAGATCTGGGAAGGGAAGCTTTTCACTCAGTGGATGTTAGAGTGGCTACATTTGTAATGTACAATGTCAAGAGGTTTTGTTGTTTCTGGTAAGCACAAGTCAGAACTGGAATAATTTAGGTATGAAGAGACCTCTGGAGGTCATCTGCTACAACCCCCTGCTGAAAGAAGGACCAGCTTGGAAGTGAAAATGTGTTCAGGGTTAGAGCCAGCTGAATTCTGAATATCTCCAGAGATGGAGCTCCCACAACTTCTGTGGGCAAACTGTTCTGATGTTTGAGCACCCTTCTCTAAAAAATGTCTTTCACAGTATCTAATGGCATTTCCCTTGTTGTAGCTTGTCTCCACTGCATCTCATACTCTTCTGCATTCTTCCATTCCTTTATTCCCATCAGAAGAGACTCTTTTTCCTGAAAGTGTAAGGTAATATGAGAATGAAGAGACATTCTGGCATGCTTGGATTAGATTAGAGACATTTTCATGTGCTGTTGGGGAGAAAAGGTACGAGTGCTTCTGCTGTGGGCTTTTTCAAAGGCTAGTGTTGATTCAAATATGTCCCTGTAAGCTCTGGGGTTTCTTGACCTGTAGTGTGTAACAACAGTAACAGCTGTGGTATAACAGCAAGCACTGAGTCTTGAATAAGATTATCAGTTGAATTTGGATGTTTGGTTCCAAACCTTGATCTAGAAATTGCAGTAGTCTTTGAGTGTAGGGCATTTACTTCTCCAGTTTATCACTCAGCATTGACAGGTGGAGGCAGTGCTAGGAGGAGAAAAACCCACAGCTGATTAAGGGATGTCTGAGGAATGATTTTTGTAATGTTGAATGGGCATGAGAGATTAAAGTATTTTGAAAGGTTCATCCTCAGACAGTGCTTAGTTATTAGCCTTAGCTTTTTCGAAATCTAATTGAGATGTTATGGACCAAAACCTTTTTGTAGAAGCCTTTTATTCTCATGTCTCAATAGTTTGGACCAGGACTTAATGTGTGGGTGTTTTCAGAGCAAATACTAGGTCATGCATAATTTTCAATTGTTATTGGAGAGCAGTGAAACAGTTAAAGTGAAACATCAGTTGGATTTTTTTTTTTTTAACCACCCTTAACAGGAATAACTTTTGCTTCTGCTCGTTGCTGATCCTCTTGTCTGTTGCTTTTTGCCCTTTTTTTTTTTTTTGTTAAAAACATTCTTTTTTATTCAGTGTGATAAAACATCCGTTATTTGTAAGTTGATTGAGCATAAAATATTTCATTATAAAATGGTCATCCATCACTGGAGGCTGGGGGCTGCAAAAAACATTAACTGTGTACTTTTGGCTGGAATGCAGCTTCTCCAGAATAATGCAGCTTCTGTGTAAAGTATGCAGCATAAAAAAATCAACTGTTCAGGAAAACAGGTGCTCGCCTTGCTCTCCCAGAGCTTTGGGATTTCATCCCAAGTTTTTGGAAGGGCCCTCGAAGTCCTTCTGTTACCTAGAGTCACTTTCTAGTTTTAAGCACTGGCCTCAAAGCTGAACAAAATGCTGCTCTGTCTGAAGTGGTTTCATTCTGACAAGCCATGAGAATTTACTAGCTGTTTAACTGCTGCTTTTTAGAAAATTATGTACGTTTTCATCCCCTCACTCATTAGCTCCTCTGAAAGTTAGATTGCCTTTTTTTTAAAATGTAGTTCCTTAACACTGACACCCCAAAAGTGAGTGGCCAAGCACTGCCAAGTTGTTTCTAGATGTGACTCCTGTATGTCCCTGTTAGTTTGTGAACTATCAAGGAAATTGAACTACTGCTTTTCTGTGTGATAGATGATAAAGATTATTTTGATTTTGTGTTATACAGTTACATGGGTGTCATATTTCCCCAATTTAAATATGAGCTTGAAAAATAGCTTCCTTCACTAAGAGTCTTAGTCAACTTTTGGTTTTAGGGAAACATGGGATGATAGGGCAGGAAGCCTTTATTGGATTACTGTTACTGTGAGCCGCTTTTTTGAGATCATTTCCAGGTAATCTAATGGCACAGCACTTAAAAAGGACAAATGTATCCCCTTTTCATATGAGGAATTGGAGCAGAGATGAAGTGATTTGCCCAAGAGCATGAAGGAGAGACAAGTGGCAGAGGCTGAGAGTAGACTGATTTACCTCTCTGTGATGAAGGACCTTGCTACCGCCTGATGCTCAGTTTATTTGCATACGTGCTTACTGTCAGAGCAAATTCTGTAGATCTGGGTTTGCAAATCAAAAGGAAATTCTTCTGTCTTTGCCTTCTTACCAAGTCTTGGGAACAAATGCTGTCGAAGTATAATGGTTCCATGCCAGAGGTCATAGTAGCAGAAATGCTAGGGGTGAGAGGTTAAAGCAGAGTTGTGTCCACTGACCTGTTCAGTGTGTGTTGTGTATTTCAGTTGGAGAGCCAGGCTGCCTTGTGCCCTAAGGGGAGGAGAGAGGGATTGAAGAAGCCTACATAAGTGTGTGAACTGGGGACTGGCTTGAACAAACAGCCCTGTTTATCTGTGTGAGTTGAAGTTTTGTGCTGTGCTGTCGCTTTTCACTCTTGCTGGACAGCAGGCAGTCGGTGATGGCCTTTAGAAAGTTAGGGCAGGATCATTCAGTTGAGCTTCTGAAGCACTCTAGTGGTTTTTTTCTGTCATGGGCATGTACTAGGTAAAAAACATTAACAATATACTAAAATAGATCTATTTGGCACTTTCTTAGAGACTGTAACCAGTATTCTTTTTCTAAGGTATAGTGCTAGTGGCCTGTATACCAGGGAGTTACTCGTATATACTCCTTACACAAGCCTGCTGCTCAGGATACCAGTTATCTGTCATCTGTTAAATGACCGCTGCAGAGGAGCTGATGCAAATAAGGAGCAGGACCATGGGGTTACTAATGTCAAGCCATACTGTACCTGAATCTATCTGGTGCTTGCCATCTTCCTAGGAGAGATACGAGCTGTCAGCATACACATGGACTCTTTCTGCCCTGACAAACTTTGTCTAAATTGGGAATGTTAAGGATGTGAGCGGAAAAATGTTGTCCTGGATTGCTACTGATCATTGGCCAAAGGTGTTGCAGAGGGAGCTTTGACTCAGTCTGGTGCTTCAGGGTATGATGTTGCCTCATGGCAATAATTGTATTCATAGGCTACCTGTACTTACTTGTGTACATTCTGAAATAGTAGTGTAAGTAGGATTTGTAGCATTGTTTAGACCTCCTGATGTAAATCATGTCAAAATCCTGCGTAAGTTTGTAGAACTGGGTAGAGAACAATGTGAAATTAAAAAAATCTTAAAATTCTTTGATTTCTGTCACATCAGCTTCTTCAGACAGTGCAAATGGAACAAAATCAGTAGTATTTAACCTTATAGGCTGTAAGAAAAAAGTGTTCTTGGCAAGTTTTCTTGACCAAAACAATCCTAGCTTTGATTTAAGAATGCCAATTATGGACTTTGCCAACAAAGATCATCTTTTGTTGGGGGAACAGCTAGTTCAGGTTGAGCCCCAAATGGCACCAAAGTCTTGCTGCTTGGAAGAGGAATCATTGCAAAGTACTTGTACCTTTTTTCTGCTGAAGGCATATAATTTCTATTTAACTAAGTATATAAATCTTTTGAGTCTGGAGGAGCGGGCAGAATAGGAATCAAAAAATACTTTTCTATCTCTCACCTGTTAATAAACTTTGCTCTTTCCTTTGGGGTGGTGCTTTGACCCTAGTAATTAATGAGGTTTATTAACGGAGGCTGAATTACTGTCTTCATATACAGATATGGTGAAGTATAATGCTCCCAAATGATAAAGTAACGGCTTGTGTATTCCTCTGTCCAGGCTACAATAAGGGCAGCTAACTTTTTATTAATGTGTGGAATCCCTTCATTTCTTCACATAGATTTTCGGGTAATTTTGATTCTTTACAGACATTTTATTGTTTTACAGCTGATGCATGATTCCAGCACATGGAAAAAAAAATTATTTTGAGTTGGGGACTGGTGTAATATTGTTTCAATGATGTCATCTTAACATACATCCTATTTGGTGGTCACTGAAGTTGACTTGTATTCACAGATCTCTTCAGCTTCAAAAACTAAATGAGTGTTAAATCTTGGACTTCTGCTTCCCTTCATGACCATCAGCACCTTGTATCAGTAGATCGCTCCAGGACATAGCAGTATGCAGAAATTAATTTCTTTCTCTGTCCATTCTTAAGAACATAATAGTCACTTGTTTTCATCATTCTAGGAATCGAGCTGCTTTTTAATGGAGGTAGTCTGAATTTCTGCTTGTGTGTTTACATAGATTACCGGTTGCTTCAATTATTGTTGTGGGGGAAAAAAAGAAGTTGCTTAATGTTTTTACTGTTGCAGTGTCTTAAGGCAACAGTTGGATTGACTGCCACCAGGCCAGTCTCTTCTCCCTTTTGCTTCTGTTCCCTTTCCACTAATACAGGTTTGAAACTAATATTTCCACGATGTTTTGCACCCTGCTTTCCCTGAGGCTCCCATTTTGCATCTGTGGTAACTGAGTGCATTGGTTCTTGAGCTCTGGGCAATTGTGCTTCACCATGTTATTACCAGAGAGTTAAAAAAAAAAAACCTGCTAATGGCAAAACACAATGTCTCCTAGATTAGTTCAGGTTGGATAGAAGAATTTGTGTAAATCATAACAACAACGTACATTAAACCTTTGAGAGATTTTTGTCATTAGAAGATTCTCTTTTCTCTTGGGCCATCAGACTTTTCTGCATTTCATTCTTCAGATTTTGTCTGTCTCTCTGATGCTTTTCAGATTTTCTGGCAACACAAGAAATTTCTTGGCTTGTTTGGGATTTGTTGTTCTTCAACTTCCTTTTAATTTTCCCCCTTGGCATTCATGGGCTTCCCTTGAGGAAGGGGTAAACAGAACAGGGTAACATCCAGACAGCTAATTGATGATAAAACTCTAATCTTTTTCTCTAGCCTCTTTAGAAATAGTGAAGCTTTCCTTTTCACAACATGGTGAATTTGCAATGAGAGCGCTGTTCATAGCATGGTAGACACACAAAGCTGTGGAGAATTACTGTGCTTTAAAATACCAGGGAAGAAGTTTTAATTTCTCCTGGGCTTTTAAATTGCCTACTTAGTTTGGGCCTGATACTGTGCAAGATGTGTAAAATACCATAGTGAAGCAAGTCCAGTGACTGAATAGAGTTCTGTAGAGTGTCACAACCTAATTGCTCTACCTTCGACATGTGCCAATTTCTTTTAAGGGGAAAAAGAGTGCTTAAACTTGACAGACATCAAACTTGTGCTGTCAGTAAGATGGACGGATCAGTCCATCCTCTGGACTTGGCAGTCTGCAATGCAATTCCCCATAGGTTTCATTTAGCCTAGTTGGCCTTGTTAGAGTGGCCATGCTCTCTTTCTGGTATTAGGAGGGAACCTTGGGAAACCTGACCCTAATTCACAACAGCAGCAAGATCAATAACTATCAGCGTTTGGTCAAGAGCAGATGAATTTGTCATGGGATGACTGCTTTTTGCTTTAGTTTAGTTTGGTTTAGTAATATCATTTAGAGTTGAATGTTGTTGGATCAGAGGAGTGCCTGTGGGTTCTGAAGTTCAGAGCTGGTGCAGGTTTATCACAGGAACTGGCTGTTGTCATGTGTGTGGTGATTTTCTGTAAGAAACCTTTTGAAACAGTTTCAGCTGGTTCTAAACAGACAAAAAGTGAAGCTTACCCACATTTCCCTCACCCCATTGTTATGGGATTTATTTTTTTTAACAACAGATGTTTAAACTTTCAGTTACCTGTAAACTCATTATGATTTAGCTTACTGAAAGACTTTTTCCTTGTAGGTGTATGGGAAGGTTGATTTCTCTTCCCTGGAAGTTGTTCAGAGCTTCGTGTTACGTAAATTCCATCCACAGGAAGAAAAAACCCTTCAGAAAAGGATAGGATCTCAAATCAGTTTTTGCAGAGCTAGTAAGGAGTTCAGTTTTCTGGAGTAGGATTAAATGCTGTTACAATTGGCACTAACAGTTTAGTGCATCTGTCTGAAAAAGCCGCAAAAAAAGTTGTATATTCCAGAACCTGTCAGAGGCTCAGATCAGCTGTATTTCCCCCATTTCCTTTCCCTGAGAGCAATCAGCCTCTCTGTAACAGAGGTTTAAATTTTATTTAAGTGATTCTGAATTTGCATATGTGGCTTTACAAACCATGGGTCTCATCCTCTAGTATGACATAGGAGCAAGCGTCTGTAGAAAACAAGGATGGATTAGCATTGAAATTATACTTCAAGGTAGATGGGAGTTACTGTTCGCACTGGCAATATACACACACTCATGGGAGACCAGTCTGGAAGCAGTAGGCTTTTACTATGTGGAGTTAATTGATTTTTGGCCTTCATCAGAATAGTCATGGTCCTTTCAGAGGTATTCAGGTCACAGGGTGGGAGGAAATGCTCTAGGATTCGTAGCAAGGTCTTCTCCTGGTGACTTTCAACCTTGCTTTGCCAAATTAGCCCGCAGTTCGCTTTCAGAACTATTCTTGTTTTGAAGCAGAGCCTTTGAATATAGCCTCTGATTAATATGTGTCAACCATAGCTCAGAAAAAAGTTTGTCAAGATGCAATTATTCCCATCTCCACCGTCTCCTCAGTGCTAAGAAATAAGAGCAGAATTAAACAACTTTAACTTTTGAAATAAGGTGCTATCCCAACAACCTAATTTTTTTTGGCAGTCGGCAAGCTGTATGACTGATATTAAAAATTCAAGGGGAAGTGAGGAGTTGTGTCGGTACTTTAAGTCCATCTGGACAGAAACCATGAAAGCTTGCACTTTGTGTAGCTCCATACTTCCTCTTGCTGGCACTTGTTTTCCTTGTCAATGAAGTGAGTATCTTGTACTTTTCATAATCGCACTCCCTCTGGAGCAGAATACTGTGGCTGGGTGAAAAAGGCTTGGAATAACAGTGGAGACACAGCTGGAGTTTTCAGTGTAATTTTGGCTGAAGATACTCTAGCAAGTACCTGCTTATGAAAAAATACCCAGGGATTTTTAATGGGCAGTCAGAACAGCTGAATTTGAAGCATGGCATCAGATGAAACCCCTGATAACTAATGGCTAACACTGGTGGGACTGTCAGTCCGCTTGTTTCACTGGTAGGTGTAAATAATTCCTATAGGAGACAATATTTCAGTTTATGCTGACCTGATCAGAGGATATCAAGAGTCAAATGCTCAGTATGCATTCTGTCATCCTTCCCCAGAATAAAAATCTCTATTCTGAGGGGCGCTTGAGATCTTGGCACTATGGAACAATCATTTGTTAAAGTCATGTTTAATGAAAGGGAGATAAACACATGAAGCTGGAGTGTGACAAATGAAAGCATTTGTGCCATTGTAATGAAATTAGGCAAACAGAACAGGCTTGACAGCTTTGGGTTCCCCCTGTCAAACTGCATTTGTAATTCTAGCCTTGCATTCATGTGCGTCTGTGAATGGCACCGTTTCCCTCCTGATATGGTGGGCCTGGGCCCCTGAATGACCACTTCAATTCACAGGGAATTAGCTTTGAAGAGTATAATTTACAGGCATACTGAAAAGGATTGCAGTTAATTCTCACTTCTCCTTCATTGGCTTGAATATCCTTAACTTTGGGCCTATGTTTACTTCTATCATGTGTAAAGCTTTTGGTAACACTTATTATAGTGAAGTATTGATTTCAGAGGTACACAAAGCTTGTTTCCACACATCCCCACGGTGAACTTGTATGCTGTGTTGTGCAGTCCCAGCAGGCCTTTTAAAATAACTTGCAGTATTTACGCGTTCTGGAAGCTAGGATGTAGGTTCCTGGCTCCTCAGCTTCTCCCTAGCTGTTAGAATCCAGTTCTATTCATCTATTAAGAGCTTAGACTGGTATAAGACAATGATGCTTTTGGGAACCTGTAGGGAATGTCACGTGGCTGCTCTTTTTGATGACCTCTTATTTATCAAGTTTAGTGGACATTGCCATCATTACTTTCAGGAAATAGGACTAGAGATTTCTCTGATAACATTAGCTGGTAGGTCAGACTATATAAATAGCAATCTATTCTCATTTCAGATAAGAAAATCTCTAGAAATGTGCTATGCATTACACTGTGTTGCAAGGGCTGGTCTAGACCTTGCAGGAAAAACATGACCAAGACAACAACAAAAATTCTTTGGGGGGAGAGGTGGCAGAGGATTGTTTTCACCTGAAACCTTGACTCTACCGGACTGTGCTGAGGGGAACATACATTCAAGAACAAATGAATGCGGATCATCTAGCTTAGCTTTTTTATATATGTTACTGTACATTAATTGGCCATTGGACTGGAGTTAAATGTTGGACTAAACTTCCTAGCTAGAAGAAGTCAGTGCATGTCTTTCATTGCAGGTGCAGGGTGGCATGTGTTCCAGTCAGTCTGGAGAATTTGTTTTTGGAGTGGTGAAACATGTGCCTCTTCTGTTCATCAGCTGTAGAGCTGCTGAATTTGTAGTTTTGCCAAGGGACCTAGAACCGATATGCATATACTGTTCTGTGGCTGTTACCTAACTGACTCTATGTAAAGCAAATTCAAGCTCTCCAAATTTTTAGAGGAATAATTCATTATAGTTCTGTTTGCTAAATTTGTTAATCTCTTGAATTAACCAAGAGAGAATCACAGGACTAACGCAAAGGAATTTCTCCTTTCCCTGTGATCCTGCATTTTGATCTGGGTGAGATTGAGCCAGTACTTATTCTAGCAGTTAAGACTTCAGAAATGTTTTTGCAAATCTGAAGAGTATGGCTGCTCAATACTTTCAGATGGTTTTAAAAGGCAAGTACAATTTTGTCCTTTTTCCTTGTAACTTTTCTTCTCTCCAACTTGCTGAGAGAGGCTGCAGGGACTTCTCACCCTCGGGTGAAAAGACAAAATGTTCTGGTGTTTGGTGGGTAAACTGAAAATAAAGTACATATAAAGTCATGTAGGCCAGAAAGGCATTGTTTGCAGAAAGTGTTTTTGAGGGTGAGCCAGCAAACACTTGCTGGTACCTCAATTTTCTGTGGCATAAACTCATTGAGCTCCTAGGCAGGAGTCCTGAAGAGTTGGTTTTCTGCTCTGTTACAGTGTTATCTTTGTCTTTTTCTCACCTTAAGAAGAAAAGAGAATGCCTGTTTGTTGTACAGTTCAGTACCTAAGCAGGGAATGTAATAGCACATGCTTGAAGCATTGCTTTTGTCTGAGCTCGTCTGCATCGGAGAGGTGCGTGGGATACAACTGAGACAGCCTTTCTGAAGGCTTGGGCGGCAAAGGCCAACAGCTGCTGCATAAGAAGAGTCCAGGTCATGTGGTTTGGGTTGCAGTTGCCTGTCCTAGGGACAAATGATGTTGAAATAACTTGTCATAAACAATTTTTTCTCGTTCATTTACTCTGATTCGGAACGCATAGCCGATCCTGATAAGAGTCATTCAGGAGTGAAGAGTTGAACTGCCAGAGAAAGCAGCTTATGTGAGCGTTTTAGATCAGGAATGTGCCAACAGTGTGCTAACAATAAGAAATCTCTTCCGAGGGGGACCTGCTCCTGTACTTCAGGAGAAAGGGGATGCCGGAGGTCTGATGCGGTTTGTTTGCTGAAGTGCCAGAATGGCTGGATGGGATTTCTGAAATGGGAGTTAGGTGCTTAAACATGAATTAGTTGTTTAAATATCTTTATAGACATGTGTGTCTAAGTGCAAATAATCCATAGGATGAATGAAGGAAAGCACTGTCGTCTCAAAGGAATTCTGTCCTCATATTAAAATTGCCAGCCTGAAGAGCTGACTTTCTGATACACTACTTAAGATACCCTTTCCCTTCTTCTCAATCTCCATGCACTGCTTTGGACTAGCTGAAGCATTTTTGGATGTAGTGCTGGTGCTGATCTCTGTTTCCCTCCCTGAAATTTCATGGAGGGGACCTGTGTGAAAAGAACGGGATGTGCTTTCCAGCTGGTCCCCAAAGCAGCCCAGGCTCTTCATGTAAGACTGTATCATGTTTTATAATTTTCCCTAGCTTTGAGTAGATTGAAAAGGAAGGTTGCTTGTAGGAATCCCTAGTGAAATTTTGATCTCCTTGTGGACACTTGTTCAGTTTTTCCTCTTGTAATGCCCTAGGCTGAGGTCATGCTTGCAGAGTTTGTTTTGGGTTCACAGGGTTTTGGGGTGGGGTTTTTTGTTTGTTTGTTTTGTTGCCAGAGTTGAAAGTAGTTACCTAAGCAGAGAACCATCCTGTGTTTTCTAGTTCAAACAGTGAGAAATGTCTCTTGCTAGGAAATACACTTGGATAAACTCTCTCTCAGAAATTCTCAAGTCTCTCACTGGTTATGTTTCCTTATTTGTAATGCCTAAACCTGAATCTGGCAGAGGAAGAACCAGAAAGTTGAAAAATCAGAGCTGCTTTTTTTTAAAAAAAACTTTTCAAGTATGTACTTCCAAACGTTCAATATTTACTTTATATAGCTTTTGTTTTGGCATAGGAATTATTAAAGTTATAACTTATTTTACTGCCCTTTCTGAGGTTCTTCGATACTTTCAGGAGAGCATAGCATTGCTTTTACAGTTAGGTGCCAAGAAAGGTCAAGACTTTATGTAGTGTCTCTTTCATGAAATTTTAACTTGCTGGGCAGAACACTTCTCGTTAAAGATTGTGGTCCTACCTTACCAAAGTATTGTGAAAAGAACGTTATTCAGTTCCTACTGTTCTGTGCTTTAGATTAAACTTGAGCTCTGGTAGTAAAAGCTAGTATGGAGTGCACCTTGCAGTTGTAGTAATTGATCTGAAAAGGCTGGTAGGTTGGTTCTGGACATGTCACGTTCAGTATGTAAGTTCAGTATATAAGTCTATGAAAATCTTTCAGGGAGAGAGCTTCTGAATTAACGTTACTGAGCTCAAGAGGATTGAGTTAAAAGAAAAGGATTGATCTTTGACTAATTGACTTGTTTGCACAATTTTTACTTGGTGAAAACCTTCCAAGTAGCTTTAGTGCCACTTTCAGATGCTGAACGGATACTTCAGCCAATGAGAGTAATCTGCTTCAAGACAGAATACATCAAGAACAGCTACAGTATGAGTGTTTTTCTGTGCTCCCAATCTTCCAATTGAAGCAAGCACCACGAGATTGAGCTCTGCTTTGAAAAGGGAGCTAGTGACCCCTGTAAGTCCTCAATGCCTGCAATTGCAGCTGGTAAGAAGAGCTCATTGTAGTAATCAAGTGAATCCTCCTCAGATGCAAACAATTAGCAGTGTGATTGATGTTTCACTGAAATTCAGATCTTTCAGACAGTAGTCCTTTCGTGGGTAAGTCTTACACTAAAAATACTCTTTCCTTGTTTAGTATATTTTTTAATTTTTTTCAGTAACACAGCACCAAATATCCAGTCTGAAACATTTTTACAGTGTACACGGTCAGTTTCAGAGAGCTTAATGTAGAATGCTGTGTTACCATAAAAGCTAGAGTTTCTGAATATCAGGGAAGCTGGCCAGAGTTGCTGTGTAATCAACAGTATGTGCGTAAGTTAAATCCTACTTGTGACAAGCCATTTTGTGATCTTCATGTAAGTTGAGAATTTCAGTTAGACTGCAGGGGAATCTAACCTTTAACCACATCAAGAGTCACAACTTTTAAATTAAAGAAAAAAATGAAACTGCCCGCGTCCTTGTAAAGATAACCTCTATTTGTTGTCCTGAAAATGGATTAATGGAGAGTTTGATAGCTTATGTATTCTCTGCTAGCAAGTTAGTCTTCATCTCATTCCACTTGTGCAACTATATACGTCTGCTGAAGTCCCATTTTTCTGACTAATCAGGAAGTTGTGGGTTTTTTTCCATCCTGGGACTCACTGGATTAAAGGAGGCTGGAGGAATTGACAGTTTTATGATGGCTTGATTAGGTGCTGACTGTTCTATAGAAAGGATCAGTTTTGGGGAAGAAGAGTTTGAGTGTTGATCCCTAGTAGTCTTACTATATTTAATGCTGTCCAAGTGCTTGTAAGCAGACAAGTGGTCTATACAGCACACTTAAATAAACATTGATGAAAGCATGTCTTATGATCCTCTGCATTTCCATGAGTTATTGAGAGGTGACACAATTGTAATGTCACACCAGGATATTATCTGACAAGTTGGGGGAGTTGTTCTTAAGCCAAAAAGATTGAATAATCACGTTCCTTTTAACCTCTCACAAGTTAGTGGTGTTGGCCTCATTTGAACTGGTGGCTGAAAGGTAAGAGACTGCATAATGATTCCCAAAGTTCATTCTTTAATTGCAGTTTTGCTTTAGTTGACAGCAGAACTATTGCACTTTGGTGGTGTTCTCCATGGTCTTAACTATGTAAAGCAAAAAAACCCTGCATAATTCTTCCTCCTTTGCTTCCTTGCCATAATTATAGTTTGTCACAGTTATGTTAACATGCTTTCTGGTAGGCTTTCTATTTTGATACTTAAGGCTTTTCAATAGGAACTATGATAAAATCTTAGAGTCAGGAGGGTTTAGATTTTTTTTTTTTTTTAAGTAAAATAATTGAGGTATGTTGGTAGATAGAAAAGCAGTAGCTTGTCTAAGGATTCAGGAATTGCAGGCTTTTTTTTCTCCCCCACCTTGAAGAGGCTCGTATGACAGACAAGTGGAATATTGGATCATCAAGAATATAAAAGCCAGTGTTCCTGTGACACTATTAGCCATTAGACTTCTTTAACGTTTATTAGGAATAAAAGGTAGGTTTCAGCAAGTTGAGCCAAGTGCTTGTACTCAAATATTTCTGGTCTCAAGATTATTCAAGTTACTTTTAATACACTCTTCTTTGCATGTGTACTGGGCTGTGTTGTGGTTGCCTTTGCCTGCTTTTTAATGCTTTTTCTCCTAAATCCTCCTCAGGACTCCTCTTATTTGATTCCTTGTGTTGGTTCTTTTGGGTTTTGGTTGTGTGTTGTTGTGTCCATCCGTCGTCACCCCCCTCCCCTCCCAGCTTTCCTTAGTTCTATCCTTTTCTGTATTTCTTTTTCATTCCTAAAGCTTCTGTTGATCATCTTTAAAAGTTCAGGAAGCTTGTTAGTTCTTTCCCCAGCTCAACAGCTCAGTGCATCTGCATTCTTGTACTGCAGCTTTAGAGAGGATGCTTGCTCTCCAAAGCAGCGAGTACCCTTTTTTCTTCTTTGGTTGAGAGGCTTTTACAGGTATTCTGAGAACAAGACAGAAGAGTTTTTAAATTTGTTTAACTTGTGGGTGTTTCCTGTCTTTGCCAAGCAAACTTCTAGTGTTGCAGAAATGCAATTTGTATTCAGCCAAAGAGCTGCAAGAGATGCAGCTAGGCTGGTTGTGTATTTCTACTGGACATGTGGTTAGTATGAGGCTGTATGTGTAGTAGGATGTTACAGAAGTGGTGAAAGGTGGGGCAGGGTCTATATAGTTCATATGATCACACAATTCCAGGAGTACTAGGAAATGTAACCAATTAATTATTATTAATTAAAGCGTGAATTTAGGCATCAGTGGTTCTGTGGTGTTTACAGTGTTCTTACAGTAGGATTTGTTTTAGAAGGCTCCAGAAGGCTGTTTTGAAGATCGTAAGAAAGTGAACTTCACAAACTATTGCTTTTAAAAATAGATACTTGTGTGTGTACTTAAAAGCAACCCCAACCTTCCCACCAGCCTTCAGAAACTAAGCTATTGCAGGCCACTCTCCTCTGAGATTAAGCTTTCTGTAGATTCTTAAAGAGAAAATGAATCAAGTCTAATTTAATGTCTCTTTTAAATTATTTTTATTTTAACAGAGCTATCTGAAATTGAACCCAACATCTTTCTTCGGCCTTTCCTGGAAGTAATCCGTTCTGAAGACACTACAGGCCCCATAACTGGGTTGGCCCTCACCTCTGTGAACAAGTTCCTCTCATATGCACTAATAGGTATGTTATGTGGCTTCCTGGGATTTACCAACATGCCAGCCAAATGCACCTCCTTGAGAAGTGTCTTTGGCCAGGATACATGCTTGCTGTCTTAATGAGGAGATTGCGGAAATAAGAGAATTATCATTAATGCTGGGGAAATAGGCACCTGCAGTTTTTTAATATCATACCTGCTGGTCTTTCATGGCACTACAGCAATGGCTGGAAAGAGAGCCGAAGATTCTAGTCTGCCCGGACTGCTGCATGTGCTTATGGTCCGCTGCTGGACTGTGATGGTCACCAACTGCTTTTTAATGCAGTCTGAGCAAAAGGGCCAGGGAGGGGATAATACCAGCTTGGATTACAATGTTGTAATATTCATAAGCACAGTAGAATTTATTTTGTGGACTAATATTTATGCTTTAGAGTGAGAATGTTTTTTTGCCTGGTCCCAGACCCTGTCCAGTGGTGTGCCAGTACTCTTCACTTGTCACAGTTATCATGGCAGAGACAGTTCTGCTGCTGCCCAGACGTTCAAATGTGCGCATTCTCCTTTATATTTGTGAAAGACTAATAATGCGCATGTGGTCAGTTCCCATGGCTCAGCTGGCTTGTAGTAACTCATTAGCTTGCTTTCTGTCTGCCTTCAGTGTGTCATCCTGGTGTTAGTGGTGCTTGATTTTTTCTGTGTAAATTCTGTTTAGTACTTTCTGATCATACCTGTATGAATTACAAAACTTGTTAGCTATGTTTGTTTATACGTAGTCTGACTTGGAGAAAATTATTTTGCCTAATTGCCCCCCGCCAAGTTCAGATTTCTTAGTTCTTTTCCTCCCTTACATTGTAAGTCAACATTGTTGAATTTTTGGCACTGTTGTTTTAAATATTCTGTTCTTTGGAGTTAGCATGAGGGAAGCTAGAGAAAGAAAGGGCTTGAAGATCTAGGTAGATGTAGACCACTTCTGTGGGAAAGACCCAAAATTAAAATGAGCAAAAATGAAGACTTGCAGAAATTTTTTTTAAGAGTGTGATGGAAATTTAGTGTGTCAAGACATAAATTAGCGGGCAGTATTGGGTGTGATTAAGTGGCAAAAAATAACTAAGATTATGTCATATATTAATATAGCTTTGTAGTACAATAAATAAATCTTAATAAATAACCCTGTAAAACATGTCCCCCTGAAGGACTAAACGATAATGCAAAATAGGTTAGTTTCAACATAGAAGGGTCTCTCCCTTATTCTGTGCTTTTAAGGCCAGGGTGGGATCAGAACATCATGCTGGTATCACATTTCCAGGCAATGTCTGCACAGGCAACTGGCTACAAATACTTGATTTGAGGCAGAAACAGGAAAAAATGTGGTTAAGAATTTGTAGCCTTTCTCTAGCTACTTGTTATTTAGAATATTAATTATGTCACTCCAGCAAGGGCACATCCTTGTAACTGTTGGTGAGCATATGTCTTTGTAGTAGATAGTGGAAAGGACCCTTTTGTTGTGGAGCAGAACCTGTAACCTAAGACCTCCATTGCTGTTTCAGGTGACATTCACAGCAGCCTTGTCCTTTGTGCTGCTCCAGATACCAGTGAGTCTGGGATTAGTGGTGTGTTGTTAAATTAAAGCTTTTTGGTCTTACATTTCTCTTTGTAATACAAGACTAAAGGTAGTCTAAAAACTGTTTGCTTAAGGATAGGAAAAGCTTAAAACTGTCCTTAATATACAAACCTTTCAAGCTGTGCAGAACAAGGAAGGAATGAACTCCAGCATAACCACAGTAGGGAAATTTCAGTGTGTCTGATACTTGTGGTGCATTTTGGGGCTGCATAATGGACAGGTGAAGCAGTTTTTTCAAAAGCATCGTTAGCTGTGTCTGTTCTGTGAGGGGATGGCTTTTGCTCTACACACTGCGTTGAAGACCAGTGGGCAGTGAAAGGGCCAAACTCCTCTGATAATTATCTTTGTTTAAAACTGCTTTCTTTTCCTATTTCCAAAGCATTTCATTGCTAATCCTTGTGCCGTCTCACTGTTTTTCTTACTCTGTGACATGTCAGCAGGTGGTTATCTGTCTAATTTTCAGGCCAGTATTGCTGGCGGGGTATGTTTTAAAACCAGTTAGAAAAGAATAATTCTTGAGTAGCCTTTGAGACTTCTGATCTCTAGTAGTCTGAATTGCAAAGATCTGTTCTGAGATTGTTGGATGCAGCAGTTCCCTAATGATATAGAGTGCAATCACAGCTCGGTTAGATAAAATGACTTGATATCTGCCGTGGCGTGTTTTGGTAGGAATAATTAGCCTTACAGAGATTATGATCTGCTCTGAAATACGTACGACTGTTTCAAGAGTTATAGTTGATAAACTACATAGTATTTTTTAAAATACACAAAAACTGTGTGACAATACTAAATTCCCATTGATTTTTTTTTCCCTCAGATTAGTTATTTCCTTACTCAGCAGTTTTGCACTAGCTAGCTAGCTAGCTGTCAGCCTTTTTGATGAGCTCAAACCTTAGCTATAGGAAATCTAGTGGCTGAATTTCAGAATTGTATTTGTTGTATTTTCCTCAGAAAAGGTATGTACTGTTTTTATCGTTACAGTGTGTCCACAGCAGCTTCTGGCTCCCTTTCTAAAGTTAGCTTTCCCTGGTGTTCCTGAAAAATATGTATCTGTAAGTGAGTAGCTGTTGCTCAGCTTCCAGCAAGAGGACTTGCTGTTTGGGGAGTTTAAAGCTTGTTCTCTCCTCTGCTTTCTGTCTCCTTGGTGACTTATTTTAGTTCCATTAAGGTGTTACTGAGCAGGCTTCTGGCTCTCCTAGGTTTCCCTGATGGTTGAGAGCCTGGATTTTTCTGCTTTCTGCTTTCTTTTGCCCTGCCTGTTGTGAGAGTACAACCCATACGAAATGTCTAAGTCTAGATGGGGTCTCCAGATCTTTGCATTGTAGGTGGCAATTTTCAAGCTTATATTTTGCTTCACACAAACTTATTTTTGTTAGTGATTCTGAGCAGGCATCGACAACTGTTTTCTCACAAGGGAACAAAGCTGCTTGGTCTTTTCTGTATCTTGTTTCTGCAAAGTAGAAGTATCTGTGCTTTTAATTGAGCTCAAGAGGCTTTATAAATTGACCTGAATTTGTAGAGCTGTTCCAGGGAGCCAGGACTGAAGTAGTCAGGCGTGATGTGTGTTGAGAGAGAGGTGTGTTTATTAGTGTTGAAGGTAGGGGCTAGAACAGCAAGGCAGTAGTCATAGATCTGTTAAAGCGGCATATGCACAACTTGCTTGCATTTCCTTTTCACACGGACTGTTATCTATAACTATGACTAAATGTATTCCTAAGCCTACAGCAACTCGCATCTACTGGAAGAGGTGACAGTGAAGTGAATCTGCGTGTTTGCTTGTGGGAGCCTTTTCTGCAGCAAGTGGCTTTTTCCTCTTGATGCCCATTTAGCTGCTTTCCACTGTAGTTGTTGAGGTTGCTTAACAGTAATGCTAACATAGGTGCTGGCATTGTAACAGCACTGATCTTTACCTGATTTAATTGAGGCAATTTAGAATGATCCTACATCACCATTGGTGGTTTAAGCTATTATTTCCATTTATGAATAAGAGTCCACAGGGTACTAACATATGGCTGATTTTATTGCCTTTGGTAGAAGAGCTTCTAACTGGATTATAAGCCATTATCGAAGGTGTTTGAGGGCCAGGCCTCTTACCTAACGCTTCCCAGTATCAGAGTTTGGTATCCTCTTGAGTGCTGCTGCTGCACCAGG
>NW_010522346.1:66473-77799 GCF_000687285.1 Phaethon lepturus
ACTGGTCTTAGAGCAGACTCCTTGATAGCTCAAAGATGTTTGAGTAGCAAACCAGGAAAGGAACTCGCTCTCAACTATGCAAGATTTTGTGTGTGGGTGAGACAACTGTCAAAAGTAGGCAAGCGCTGCTCTTAATAGGGATGTGTAAGAGATGGCAAAGGAGAAGTGCTGTTCCTATGCAGATTTATGGGGTTCTGAAGTACGTTGATGCAATTTCTGTTTTGTGCAACTATGAGAAGTTTCTTATCCTGCAGCCTCTCAGAATCCCCACAGCGTGGTGGAGGCTGATCTTTTTGGACCACAGTAAGGGCAGCTTTCTTTAATGCCTAGGACTTAGCCCCTGCTAGGTGTGAACACAAATTGGAGTCAGAGGGAGTCTGCAAAGCTTCTCTACAAAGTACGCATACAAGGTCTTACTTGGCTCCTCCATCAGCTTAATTCTTGCTGGAGTTCAAGAGGCCCCATTGCCAATTAATGAGGTATTAACTAGTGTTTAGGTTGTCTCCTTTCTCTCCTAATGACTGTTTAGGTAGGAAGGTAACAAGATTCTTGCCCAGTGCTGTACTGTTTAAGTGAGAATGAAATGAAAGCCGGAGGCAGCTTTTCTGAAGCCACTGTAATGTGGCACAAGATACCGTTACTAGCAACAATCTCGTCCTAAACATTCTCTCAAGTGCACCATTGTTTGTAGCTACAGAAGACTGAAACAGAGAGAAGGAGCCTTGATGAATGATTGAAACGGGAGGCCTGCAACTCTAATATCTGAACTGTGATCATGTCTGTCTGCTGTTGTCTCTGGGGAAAGCTACTGGTCCATTCCTTTCCCCAGCTCCTGTTCCTTGGGAGGGATGTAGGACAAGAGACAATTTTTCCTTCTCAATCTAGTGGAACTTGTTCGGCATTTTCTACTCATGGGAGTAAATTTGAGGTTCCCTATGTTTAAGAGCTGTTTCCTCTTCCTTCCCAAGGAGGAACTGAATGCATTGAACAACTTACGGGGCTGTATTGTAGGGACAAGAACACAGTCTTACAAATCAACATCTAAAAAAAATACAGAGCCACTAACAACTGAATTGAAATTCTTTTCTTTGTTAGGTTACATATTTTTGCAAATGTAAATGGACTGTTGATAAAGTCTTTCTGAAAGCTCCCAGCTTTAAACTCTTTGTTATTGGGAGGTGAGTTTCACTCTTGTAGGGTCAACTTCACTAGGAGTCGCACAAAATTAAGGAAGCAGATGGTAACAAAGTACCTCTATGTAGATGTCTCCCCACAGAGGTGGTAGGCTGTAGGTGGCCTATCTCTGTCATGTATTTTTATTCTGTTACTCAGATCCCAGCCATGAGGGCACAGCAGAGGGGATGGAGAACATGGCAGATGCTGTCACTCACGCCCGATTTGTGGGCACAGATCATGCGAGCGATGAGGTTGTCTTGATGAAAATCCTACAGGTAAGTGGAGACAAATGGTAATTACCATAATGGTTGCTGCCTGTTCTGGAACATATCCTATTACATGGAGATGAAGAGGAGGGAGCAATGTTTTGACTCTGTAGGAGCTTAGTGACAGACTTTATTTTTAAACAGATGGCTCATATACCTCTGGTAAAAGCTTTTCCAAATGAAAATAATTAAAAGCTTAAATGAAATGATTTTTAAATTAAGGGCTTGATAATGTGGTAGCATTGATAGTCCTATCTTGTGCACCGTCTGTGTTAGTGAGGGGTAAAATTAAGAATATGGAGCTCTCAAACTTCTTTTTGAGAAAAATTCTTTGCAGAGACAAACCTATGAACTCTTCAGTCTATGTCCTTTTGAGCAGGTAGCTAGTTACTGAATTTAAATATTGGGTAGCAAGCAACATATCAGGCCTCTTACAGAAGTGGGTTGGGAGATCATTCTTGTCTCCTAATTTGTCTGTTTCTTGAGCGCAGCATTCAGTTTGAAACAACTCCTGGAAAACCCTTCGGTTTTCTGCTCATGGCAGTCCTTCTTGAGGAAGCCAACCTTCTCTTGGAAATGCATGCAAGTGTCATTGTACTATGGGACATATGTGTGCTGTTCTTTGCAGGTTTTGAGGACCTTGCTGCTTACTCCAGTGGGAGCCCACCTCACCAATGAATCTGTGTGTGAGATCATGCAGTCCTGTTTCCGCATATGCTTTGAAATGAGGCTCAGCGGTAGGTTTGTTCATACTTCTGCAGTTAAGAAATGATCGGGTTTCCTCAGCGTTAACTAGTTCTATTGTGGAACATAGAAGCTGCTGAGCTGTATATTATTGTGTCTTTCTACAAAGTTCATGGAAAAACAGTGAGGAGTTCGCGGTAGGGTTGACTTCTCTTTTTCCCCAGCTTTGTGGCGCCACCTTGTGATTATATGCCCACTTGCAGCAATGCAGTGTTGGAGCTGGTTTTAATAAATTTGCTGTAATCTCTGTAAACAAGGCTCGGAGGGGAGTCTGCTTGAAGAAGCCTCTTGATAATATCACACTGAGTAATGACACCTGTGTTATTTGTTTTTGTCTTCGCAGAGTTATTGAGAAAATCTGCAGAGCACACTCTGGTCGACATGGTGCAGCTGCTCTTCACAAGGTAAACCTGCTTGTGTTTGCCTCAGCATTGCCGAGATGGCCCTCTAAGGACAGAAAGATTCCACGCTTCCACTTAAGAGCCCTCAGAAAAATCATCCAAAATGGTCATTATTTAGAGGTGGAAGGGAATGAAGGATTTGGCACTTTTCTCTTCAGGGTCAGCCCTCTGCAGGGAGACAGAGGTAGGGAAGGTTGCCTGGTTTAAGGTGTCTTTTGAGGAGATGGACAGCCAAGTAATGAAGAGCTTTTGTCCTCAGTTTGAGGACAGAGAATGCAAACTTGACTCAAAAAAAAAAAAGTGCTCTAAAACATACAGCTCTCTTCAGGAGAGAGAATAGAAATGGTGTTGAATAGTCACATGTTGATTTCAAGCTGAGAGCTTTGACCTCACATATCAAAGAGAATTTTAAACTCTTGCGATCATATGTCTCGGACAAATGTTCTGCCCTTTTCAACACCCTTCAGGTAATTAAGGTTACTTCTTTTAAAGTCAAGTAAGTTACTTCAAAACTGTTTCTCCAGATAGTGAAGTAATCATAGACTTTCTCTAGGTATTGTAAAAAGGAAATGTGCAGGTATAGAAATACTTCTGGTAGGAAAGGATTGTAGTAAAACTGACAGCTTGTGAAACACAGCTCTCATCATAATTTTTTTTCCCCCATTGTCACACTCAGTTCCAGTGGGTTCTCAGTTTTTTTTATTTTCCTCTGCGCATGTTGTCATGCAGTGCACTGGATGAATGTGGGGCAGAATCAGAATCAATCTCTCCAAAAAGGAGAAACTGCATTACTTTTTCTCCACCTGCAAATGTGAATTTTATTTAGTGCTTGTTCATTACTTATTGTGTATACTCTCCTCTGTCCTTCTTGATAAGGCTTGGAGACACCACCACTATCTGTGCCTGTGGACATTGGGATATAGAAGCAAGGCACAGACAGCAACTGCAGGGATGGTTTGGCCATCTTGCTTTCCAGAAAAAGAAACAGCCAAAGCTATGCTGCAAGGCTTTTATCCCTTCAGCAAGCAAAGATAGAAGTCTAGTAAAGGAACAGAAGGGAGAGCAGGGTATGTGGAGTTCCAGAGCTGTATGCATTTGTCATTTGGTAGCACAGGTGAGAGCTGTCTACCTCCTTTATTTCTGAGACAGGGACTGCTTAGCTCAAAGCATTCTGGTTAAACTTAGATTTATTTTGCACCATAATTGTGTGTGTTTGATGCAAAATAGAGAATAACTACTGAGGTTTCTACAAAGCTAAGGAAAAGGATTGCCATGACTAGTAATAACATGTACACTGCAAGAGTCTTGGTGTGGATGACACTCCAGCTCAGCAGCTGTTTTTAGCAGCATCAGAGAAACCTGTTTTGAACCAATCTGGTTAGTCCACTCCTGAAAACATACAGTGAAGGAAAAGAAACTGTACTTACATGATCATTAACAATGGAAATCAACATAGCAAAACTGCCATTAGCAGTAATAGCATGCGGAGTACCTCTCATCTATACTTGGTTTTTTTTTCGCTCAGCAGATTTTGGCAGGAAAAGAAACTAAGAATGTCTCTTTTGTGGAGAAAACCTAATTTTTGTTTTTTAGCATCTGCAGCATGACTGGAAAGACCAGTCAATTTTTTTTTTCCCCCTTTTTGCTAAACCAAGAAAGTCTGTGTATTTTGGCTTGTTCTTTGTCTTTCAGGCTGCCTCAGTTTAAAGAAGAGCCTAAAAGCTACATGGGGACGAACATGAAGAAAGTAAGACTCTGCACTGGGTTGGCGGTTCTCGGGCTTGCACTCATCGCTATACTGTTTGTTTTCACACTTGTGTTTCTGCATTTCTGCAAGTCCCTAGTTCACTGAAAGAGCATGTTTAACTGCATAAATGGACATAGCTTCATTAATTCTGTGGCATTAAAAGCCCATGTAGTCCAGTAGTGAATCTTGTTAATGATATTGCTGCCTAAGTGAATTCAGTCTGGATTCTGGGAACAGCCATCAGCTGCTGTGGGCTAGAAAACCCCAGGAAGTTGTGGGACCTGATGGTGATGTCTTCTGATCATTTGCTGTCTTCTGCTCTCTCTCCAGCTTCTCTCTCATCTTTCTTCATTCACTACAGGTGTAATACTGAGCTGTCGGGATGTATTTGGCCAGTTCTTCATATGTCGAAAGGAAACTTTCTAAGGCTGGTGAAACGGCATGAAAACATTATCAAATTGGGATATTGTAGAAAAAGCTTTGGTGGCTTCTAGAAGGGGCAGCTTTCTATAGTGAAAACCTTAGCTCACATGGGCAATGCCATTTCTGTTAGCAGACCAAGCAAAGCAGACTGTTCGTTTTCTCCCTTTCTCTAAATGCAGTTTTCTGAGGGTGGATGGGTCTGTGTTTATTCAACACCACCATCTCCTTCTATACAGTGAGGTTTTTAGCAGCTGGATTCAGTATGGCAAATACCATAAATGTGACCATATGTGATAATTAATGTAATAATTTCTTAGGTGGAGAGAGGTCCACTTGAGGAACTCCATATATACTTCTATACATATATATATTATTTGTACTCTATATAAAAAATGTCAATAAAAATACAGGATTCTACTGTTGAGAGCAACAGGATGGGAAGAAGAGTGCTAGAGAAGAAATAACCACTTTTGAACTTACGCTGAGTGTACTGTTAATAACATTATGACTTCCACTCTTTTTTTTATTTTTAATGAGTTGAGAATTCTCAAGTGGCAACATTGGGTAAATGTACATTTCAGAGCCAGTATAACTGTTTTGAGAGACTAAATGCTTACTTGTAGGACTTTGAAACTAGCTTGGGGCTTTAGTTGTTGTGTTGTAAACTAATGATTGCTTGTTTCCCTTGCTGTGGGAGAAAAGTGGCAATATTTGTGATGATGATAGGTTGGGCTAAGGAAAGCTAAAAGAGATCAGGCTAATGTACTGCAGGTATCAGAATTTGTCATGGTCTGTGTAGAGAAGGTGTAATGTAAAGGTGAATTTGAAGGTAGGAAGGCTACCCTTATCAAGTGATGGCTGCTCCCAGCTCGGTTAAGTGATGCTCTGTCTTGTGTCTTGATCTGTGCAGTTACCTTGTACTGTCTGTTTGCTGTGCATGCCAGGAGTCTGCCCTGCAGCCTTGCACGCTGACAGGCTATTCTTCTCTGGGTTTATTTTGCTTTGTTTAAACCATGCATTTGCCTATCTTTCACAGATCTCTTCATGTCTCCTCAACAAACTGGAGCTAAGTAGTGGGGAACAGCCCAAAGCCCTGAACCAATTAGAGAGGGTATTGCTCTTTAAGAACCTGAAGGTCTCTCTCCCTTCTCCCTTCTTACCTCACTCCCCTCTTCCTTCTCTTGTAAAAACCACCTGAGAGATAGTTTTGTTGTGTGCAGCAAATCTTGCTCCACTCATTTGACACAGCATGGCTTTTGGGGGACAATGCATGCAGTGGTTGCTTTGCAGTGTTGTGGCTGCAGTTGGGGCAGGCTTGGGAGGGAGAGACCCTTGTTTTACTGCAGCATTCAGTGTCTTGGTGAGTGCCACCTAAGACACCATCATGGCATCCTCTGAAGAAGGGGAGTGGGAGGGCATGGGCAAGATTTGAGTCCTCTGTGACATTGAAAAACTGAAGAAAAGAAACATCAGAAATGTATATTGTTTTCTGAAGGCTCAAGTGTTGTGTATCTTAGCTGTTGATCTTGGTTATAGATGTAGCAGCATACATAAGGAATCTCTTGACCCAGCATACCTTAGACAGTTTTACTGAAGGTGAATCTCTGACCTTTGTTACTTGGTACAGTATCACAGAGTTCAGTGCTCTCTAAAGCTTTTTTGAAGGAGACTGCTGTACATTTTCAACATCTTTGGACATGTTTCTTCTGAAATTGAATATGGTTCCCAGCACAGTATTTGCTAATGCAGGTTTGAGTGGGGCCAAAATGGATTATGAAATGTGTTAGTCCCTGCTAGCTCCCCTAGAAAATACTCCTAAAGAAATATTGTAGACCTGCATGTTGTTGCTTTTAAACTGATCATGGAAACCCGGAGGAACTAGCTTAGATGGGACCCTTCTCAGTTTGCCATGTTGGTTCATAAACTTAATGTAGCTTTAGTTCTTGTCTACCCTTAATGCTATTTGTTGCCAAAGGACTGAACAGAACATTTAGAGATGTGTTTGCCATTCCTTTGTCCTGTGTCTATGGTCAGGATAGTTTGGAAAGACAGTGGCTGAAGACTTGCAGATTTATGCAGAGTTACACAGAAGAAAAGACTGAGAAATGTTTCCCTTTGCAGTAGAAAGTCTTATAGGTAAACATTTGAAACCTGAGTTTCACAGACTGTGGGGGTGGATTATGTTTATAGTTGCCTAAGATGCATAAATACATTTCACTGGATAAACTTCATTAGTTGTTGCAATGCGGGCAGGTAGGTAGGTGAGATGACTGGACTGCATCTGTGTCTCCAGGACTTGGATCGTGGACTGCGTTCTCTCTGCATGCTTTTGTGTCTTGAACGCTACTTGGTGTGCTGACCAGTTCCATGCTGCATCTAGAATGAGCTCGTGTTTTAGTATGCTCACATTAGTTACTAATCATTGGCCCCTGCCCTTTTCTCTTGAGGCTTACAGTATCTTATGGAAAAACAAACGAGTGCAGGTAAGGTGGCTTGTAGAAAAATGAGATCTCACGGACCCCTTAAAAAGAATTTTGTAGTGTTACATTTTTCTTCACCTTCCTAGACCTTAGCTGGAGTTTTATTGTTAAAACCTCATTTATCAAAGGAAGCATTTGGAATCTTCTAATTTTTTTTTTTTTACAGTTTTGTGTACACGTTTCTTTATGCAAAGGTAACTCAGATAAATGTAAATAGAATCTGTACTGAGTTCCAGATGAATGAGCAGTAGCTCTGAGCTCCCTTTCTACTCTGATTTCTAAAGAGTGTTTTTTTAAGTACTAACTTCAGTTGTTTTTTACTGTGGAAGTACAAGCTTAATCTAATCTGAAGGACATTGATAGTTGCATCAGGAAACTGATGCAACTATAATATCACTGAGCATTGGAGAGGGAAGTAAAGTTTTAGATTATGTTTGAAATTCAGGATTTTTTATGATCTGTTAAATACCATTTACCTGCATCATTTAGTCAAGAAGGCAACCTTAGGTTTAAAATCTCAGCCTGTTAACATGCAGCCAAGCTTTCTAGTGAAATCGGGAAATGCCTTGGTATTGAAGGTAAAAACAAGCATTAGAAGTAGTTCCTTTAGTCAAAGATAAACTGTAGTAGTTTTTTGACATTTTTATACATGACTTTTAAACATGAAAAGCAAGAAGTCATGGGATTGTTATAATTTAATTCAAGACAAAATACTGAATGAAAAGATGTTACTTTGCTTTCCTTTGATACATGTATTGTTTTAGAATTCCCAAACTCAGAGTTTGTTTGTTAAAACAGTATGTAGCCCCTGGACACTGGTGAAACATTTCTATTAAGCATTTCTGTTTGCTTCTGTATTTTTTTAAGCAGTGCAATTGTCATTGTAGTTTGCTATCTCTTATTTATAGGAGATAGCAAAAAGAAAAAAGGAGGGGGTGATATGGGAGGTAGTCCTAGGTAATTCTAGTATAGGTAATTCTAGTAGATAATTCCAATAAAGGATACCTCTTTGTGTGGAATGTGGAATACTGGATGGTATGAGATGGAAAAAGACCTACTGGGTAATCTCACTTGTCTATTAAGTTGTCAAAAAACCCCAACCCAATACCCAATCTGCCCACTCAAAAACCCCAATAAACTTTGATTCTTGTCTGAATGCTTTATACTTTGATTAAATGTTAGGCATTCTTTAAAAATCAACTAAGTCTTTTTGCTTCCCTGACTAAATGGTTTCTCATCCATGTGAGACTGTTGTGACTCAGTCTCTGAAAGATGGCACAGGTTCATCAGAATGATGACAGATAAGCATATGTCCCTTATGAACCTCAGGAGGAAAAATTCTGGCATTAATACAAAGTACAGGACAATCACTAAAAATGGGTATTGTGTCTGAAGAACAGTGTTTTTTTCAAAAGGGCTAGTGTTGAACTGTGATGGTATTTGGTGTTGTGTGAAAGCGGAGATCAGAAATAGTAATTAAATTGTCAGCTTTAACCTTCTGATAGGATGGTTCAAAAGTTACCTGTTTCTTAGGAGCATGGCTGAGCATAAAAGGAGTGAGACCCAACATGGTTAGCTCCTAGCAATATCTTGGCTCCATTTTGCTGATTCCATGTGTGTGTCCCCTGTCACCAACACCCCCCACCCCCAGTTTTATTAGCAAGTAGCTTTTTACCTGGCAAATCATGGCAACAGGATATAGTAGCTAGAAGCAAAGTCTGTTTGAAATCATGTGAAACAGACTTTCTTGGGTTTAACACACAATGCTTCCAGTTTCCTTCCTACTTGAAGTAGTTTGGTACAACGAACCATCAGTGTTCAGGTTTTATTTTCTAAGCTACTGAAAAGGGAGAAAAAAAAAAGACTATTTCTAGAATAGTTGGTAGGCAAAGTAAAACTACCTGGTCTAATTAGAAGCTTAAGCCTTTAATGAATAAAACTCTTGGTAATGTTTATGGCTTAGAGAGATTTTTAAATGGAAAGGGAAACAAATAAAGGTGAAACATTAGGAATTGGCAAGAATGAAAGATAACACATTTTATATAGCCATCTGAAGTAGTGAATAGGAAAGATGAGAGAGCTGACAATTTTTATATGAAGGATTGTGATCCATAAGCATTTTAAAACATTTTGAAATCTATAAAATTTTGGTTTTAGCTGTGTGCTTGTCACATGTTTGCCAGCAGCCGTAATTTAGAAGGAGATTCTTGCTGCAAAATTTGGAAGAAATAAGCAGCAGAGTAATTCTGAGTCTGTTAATTAACAAGCTCAAGAAAACTGTAGCATAGCTAAAACTTGGGGATTAGTCATCAAACAAATAGAATTTGTGATGCAAAGAAAAGTTACACAAACGGTTTACTGCACTGGGACATAACATTTTCACAAGCTTTGTTTAAACGAGAAAAATTACAGGCCATGTACAATGAGTTAGCATTCTAGCTGGAAAAGGGAAGGAGATGGAAAAACAGGAGTGGAACCTAGAAGGTTTATTGGCAGTTAAGAAGAGTAGTATCTGGAAGGAGGCAAGTGGCAGAAAAAGGAAGAGACTAAAGACTATACCTGTCTTCTAGAGAATTTAAGTCTGATGCTAGGGATGTAAGAAATAAGGAATATTATAGCCTAAAATATAACTTAATTGTAATAAATTTACAAAGAAAAATACCAAGTAGGGACTGGTACTGAGACTTGCTGAATGGTTTCCACTACATGCAAGGTACATGTTCAGTGGTTAAATTTTCACCCCAAATTGAGGAGGTCTGACAGCATCAGAAAATTTGACTGCAGCTACCAAACCCAAGAGTAAGTGCAATCCTGCACTTAGAGGACCTTACTTTAGAAGGAAGCTGTTTTCAGGCCTGCCGTTGCCATTGTCAATCTGACTAAATATCATTTGTTTTTTAGTAAGTTCTGGAGTGTCTGAGCATGCCTGCAGTAACAGCACATTGCGGCAAGTGCCACGCAGTCTGCGTTGCTCCTACTATGGGTCTTGTTTGCCCCATCAAAGATCTGTATAAGAACTAGAAGTAGGAACATGGTCAAGAAGGATGTCAAGGGTTAGGTTAGCTGTAGATCTGAAGAGGAGTAAGGACAGAAGGCAGGTGAAAGCAGAATATGGAGAATATGGTTTGTTTCTAAACCATTAGGGTGATATTTGCAATGTGTGGTGCACCAGGAGTGAGCGAAGTGTTAGAGGAACACTTGTTAACAGTGAAATATACCTGGAGGAAAGTGAACATGGCATTGCTATGAAGATGAAGAGTAACTTGAGGCAAGAGATAAGTGATAGAGCTGCAGACTGTGCAGCGTGGGAGGGGGTGCTCAGGCTTCATGCTTGGCCTTCTTGTATAGATGAGTGAAATTTTAATTGAATATCAAACCTAACTAGTACTTGGTTATGTACTTTTAATTGATGCCCTTTAGAAGTCTGGAAACCTTGGCAGAAGCAAAGAGATTTGACATGTGCCTGTAGGTCTAAGAATTATTTATCCTAATGCAAAGGTAGGAGGTATTGATAAGGAAGGAATGCTGTGATAATTGAACTGTTACATATATAATAGCAGAGTAACTGCAGTAAATTGTTCCTTGATTCAGGTGTGGAGTGTTGGCTAATATGTGTGTAGTGGGGAGTCAGGGGCTGGTTTGCATGATTTTGAGGTGCTGATTAATTTGTGTGATATATTTAAGTGCTGTGGCCTGACTTTGAGGGTCTTGAGACAGCCTTTGTGGGTTGGCTTGTGCAATCCATTGTGCTATGTTATGTGGTTTTGCTACACTGATATTCTTAATGATTTGTGGTTTTCAGTTGAAAATGAGAGCTGGAGGAATGAGCGAATCATCAAAATGGAAAAAGCATAAGAGGTCACCAAGGCCACCTCGCCATGTAACTAAGGTCTTTCCTGGGACAGAACAACTAGCAGCCAATGCTAATAACATCACAGGTAAGTTGAAATCTGTTTCCAGAGACCAGACAGCATCCATCCTAGACCTTTTTTGGAATCTGTCTTTATTTCATTTCTCTTAACATGTTGTTAAGAGAATAATTAGCAATAAAGCATATCGTAGCTTTTCAGGTCCAGAAAAGAGAGGGAA
>NW_010522346.1:77830-83040 GCF_000687285.1 Phaethon lepturus
AACTTGACGGCATTTCCTTGCTTTCAGCATGCCTTACAGGGGTTGTTTGTACAAAAGGGTATGGGGACCTGGAGAGGTGGCTGAGGTTATGGGCAGCCATGTGGTACAGAGGAGTTGGAGGGTGCAGCAGGTGCCTGGGAGAGATCGAGAACACTGGCAAAAGGAGAGCTAAGGGGAATGGACCTGAGGAGGTTTACTGCAACAGGAGACCGCTGACCTAAGTGACGCATTCTTTCCTGTTCCTGAAGGGTGTACAAAAGTGTGTGTGTGTGGTGGTAACAAAGGGAGAGCAAAGTATGACTGGGGAAAACATACAGGTAGAACCGAGGGATGTGCAGAAACCTAGGTATCAAGGATGGGTGAATTAACAGATCTCTTACTACAAATGTAAAGAATGAAAGTGTGCACCCACAGTCCATGAAATTTGAATAAAAGGCTACACTCATTAAGGGACAGGGAAATATGGGTGCGCTTACAACTGTTATGGAGAGAATAGAGGCCATGATATAGTGAGAAGGCATGAAGAGTTATATAGGTAAAAAAGTAGAGGGAATAGCAAAAGAACCTGAGAAGGGATTGTATGCAGGAAACTAATGGGTATACATACGAATCTTTTTTTCACATGCTTGGATTCATCCTGCAGAAGTGATGCAGTATGTGACTAGTGCTGCGAGCTAAAGAATATAATGTTGGGGGGCTTCCATATCCTATTGTTGTATGGGAGTAGACTAAATAGTTATAACTGTTTTTAACCTCTTCTCTGGATAAATGAGTCCCTCTGGCTGCAAAGTACTTTGTCTCTTGTGCACTCTACAATTTGATGGCTCAGACATAAACATTAACAGTGAAAGGAAGCAGACAGGAAAACTGAAACAATAGCTTTGTAAAATACCTAGTTCTGATGCTTGATTCTGTCACAGGAAACTATTCAGTGTAGTGTGAACGATTCCAAGTGTGTTTCTACGCAACAGCATGATTGGTGAAAACTGATGAAATAATAAATGTGATCAAATTGCATATAACTCAGAACATCCATCCAGATGAGAACTTATCCCTACATAAATCATCATCATATTTAAGTTTCCAAATAGATACTAAATTCCATTACACAGTACTATAACTCCTGTAACATTTTAGAGAGAAAGTTGAATTATGTTACAAAGCATGTCACTAACTCTGACCTTGTAGTGCTAGGTAATTATTAATAATGCTTTTTAGGCAAGAATCCTGGCTTAGCAGGTGAAGAAGAAAGGATTGCAAAATGGATTATGTATTCCATTTCATTTCTTAAAAATCAAGTAACATCCTGCTACTTAGACATTTCCAAAAATCAAGTCAGCAATAAAAAAACACTGTGAAAATCCATACATATTTCACATGGAAGTTCATAACATAACTCTGGTTTGTGTCTTTCTTTTATCTTTGTGCCCTGTAGTATATCTTCTCCTTTTTAAATAATTGTTTTACATTTTTAAAGTTCTCTTCAGAACCATAAGAGCTGCAAATATGTGGGTTTCTTTTAAAGGAAGACTTAGATTCTTGGGGCACTATCTCATTTGTAGAACAAGTAAAAATACTTCACTGCTCCATTTCAGACCCACTTGAATTCTATCACAATTCCGTTTGTTTAAGGAGTATTAAAGAAATAGGTTTTGCCTTCCAGTCAAGTTAAAAATTCTCACTTTGAAGGAATGACTAATCCTTGATGCCAGTCTTCAAAATGGTTGTGCCATTGTATCAAAGAGTAAAGTATACCTTTTGGACTGTTTTCAGGTTTCTTCATAATTATATGAATTATATTATATAATTAATAACCCTCTGCACCCTTTATCTAACTGTGTATTTTCTTATTTGTCAAGTCTGTTAGATTCCACTAAACATTTATTTCTAGTGTCTCATCTGTTCATCTGATTCATTAATACCTGGCAAAAGAGAACTTAATTTATCTACATTCTCTACATTAATGCGTAACTATCTGAGATCATTTGTAGAGTGAAGTAGTAATCGAAGTAAATCTTTGTTGCTGTATTGAATGTATGACCTTGTGATTGAGAGACAGAATTATACTGATCTTTTTGCTTCTGTTGCTCATCAGCAAGCGGAGTTACTTTCATAGATGCTCCTTCTCCCAGCTCCTCTGGGAGCTCAGAAAATGTTTCGTCTGCAGTCAGCCCTGCTACAGACAGTGGTTTGGAGTTGTCCTCACAGACTACATCCAAGGAAGACCTGACAGACTTGGACCAAGTCACTTCTTTGGGACTTAATGCAGGAATGACTTCAAATGAGGCCAAAGTCACTGAAAATCAAAATCAGCCTGAACTCCAGGTACATTGATATAACTTATAAAGACAAATGCCAACTCCCAGCATAATCAGTTATGGATTTAGCACACTTACTCTCTTTCTATCTCTCTCTTTGGTCATAGTGTTTATATTCTATTTCAAAGCTTAGGGTCAGAGTAAAACATCCTTGACCGTAAGTGACTTGTAAATTCACAAACATTCATTCTTTCTTTTCTCTTGACACCGTCCCCATTGGCCTAGAAATTATAACTCTGCAGCCCAACAACATACCTACATATCCAGTTGTACTCCTGCCAATACCATCAACCTTAATTAAAGGAGAAACTGTTAGAGGGAACAGAGGAAATCTGCAGGAGAACTTAGTTTACTATCTTTAGTAAAGAGTTTGTAGAAATTCATCTGTTGTTGTTTGCGCATGTGCATTGTTACTGTGGAATAGAACTAACCTGAACCAAGGCTTTTGTCAGTAAGTTTTCCTCTGTGTTGTCTCCACTTCCCCTGCAACAGTAATGCTGTTGAGAAGATGGATTAGAGTTGCAGGGAACCTTTGAGCTGCAGATACTTTTAATGGTAAGGATGCTAAGAAGGCATAGATAGAAATAGTGTGCTGAAATTATGTAGCATTTAAAACCAAAAAAATGAGCCTAATCCTAACTTCAGGGGTAGTAGGAACTGATAGGTTGTAGGAGTATCTTCAAAATAAGGTCTTTTGTAACCTAGAGTTATGTAAAATAGATAAGAACTAGATGGAAGTGAAAGGGCAGAGAAGGCTGCATATTATCTAGAGGCTCTCTTTTCTCTTAAATTTTGTTTTCCTGCTCCTCTTCCATGAGTGACCTGTGTAGTTTTAATAGTTCTGAATGAACCATGAACAAATAAGCCTTTCTTGTCTAGTGCTTGTTAACTCGTTTTGCTTCTTTCGTTCTCAAATGACTGATATTAATGAAGAACGAAAGTCTGAGGGAGGAGAAGATCCAGTCAGCTTCTGTTGAGTCTATCCCTGAGGTCCTAGAGGAGTGCACATCTGTAGCAGAACATTCTGACTCTGCCTCAGTTCACGACATGGACTATGTAAATCCCCGAGGAGTACGTTTTACTCAGTCTTCCCAAAAAGAAGGTGAGAGGTGGGCAATGTTGCTAAAGACCTTTCTCCTTTCCCCTCTTCTGTTTCACTTTCTGCTGAGAGGGTAATAAACTCTTGTTCCTCAGCTGGTCTGTAACAATTTCATTTGTAACACTTGTTAGGCACCTGCAAAAAGCAAAGTTAAGAGTACTAATCTCTCTTTTTCCTTTAGGAGCAGCACTGGTCCCGTATGGGCTGCCATGTATTAGAGAACTGTTCCGCTTTCTTATCTCACTCACCAACCCTCATGACCGCCACAACTCTGAGGTGATGATCCACATGGGGCTGCAGCTGCTAACTGTTGCCCTGGAGTCAGCACCCATTGCAAACTGCCAGTCCCTCTTGGGACTTGTGAAGGAGGAGTTGTGCCGGCATTTATTTCAAGTGAGTCTGGCTTATGCTAGCATGGCATATGGCACTGGAGAATCAGATACTAATTTGCATCAAAGAATCTACTGGAATTTCTAATTCTGAGGTTTGGCAGAGCTCAGTCTTCAAATGAGCTCTCTGCTGCATTGCAATGAGAGTTCTGAATTGCAGCAGTGAAACAGTGCTGTTGCAAAGCCAGAGAGGTGGTCGTGTTCTGTTTTCTTAAGACCAGGACCAAGAAGGATGGCGATTTCAATTAACTTGTTACTGTGGGATAACATTGTGTTTTGATATAATTGGTTTTGAGGTAATCATGGGTGCAAGTTACGTGCTTAGCAGTAGGCAGAACCTTTTGGAATACCAAGCTATTAATCGCACAGGGGCCATCTCAGAGGCAGGTCGTCTCCCATGTTCCTTCTCCGCTAAGAGGATTTGTGGACTTGGCAAAAGAACAAAGTTGTAGTAGGAAAAGTGCTACCACAAGCAGAAGGGAATTAAGTGTATTCGTCCTCACTAGGAAACAGTGAGACCAAGACGTTGAATAAGGGATTGTTTTTTGAAATACCATTGCTATGGGAGGAAAAGTGTGGATCTCAAGGCTGTTGCAGGTGATAATCTGCAGTGCCACAGTACTGCTACTGATAGCACATAATGATTAGCCTTCAATTCTTAAAGGATTTTTTGTTTCTTGTTCAGCTACTGAGTGTTGAACGGCTCAATCTGTATGCAACCTCCCTCAGGGTGTGCTTTCTTCTCTTTGAGAGCATGAGAGAGCATCTGAAGTTCCAGCTGGAGGTGAGTTTTTTGAGTATCACTGTGTGCCTAGTAATAGTTTCTTGGACTTCAGTTAAATGCATATAGCTAGGCAGTAAGATACAGTCTAAATATCAATTTACCTTTGTAAAAATTACTCAGTGGGTTATGGGTAGGCTGTGTAGGGCTTTTCTTGTTGGTTAATAAAATGTCTTTGAGACTGGTGTACTGCACTTCCTGCCTTCATACCGTTTTTTTAAAACAGTAAATCCAGGTGCACTCAATGGTAGGACGATTTGAAACCTTTCTAGAACCCGCTTCAGAATGCACCATCATTAAAGATGGAGTGTTATGTGGGAAGACAAAGCTTAAATCTCTTTCTGTAGTCCTCAAAGCTATTCACTGTCCTGCTTTCTTTTTTCTTTCCTTAAACTGAGCTGCCCTGTGTTTTTGTCAGATGTATGTCAAGAAGCTGATGGAAATAATCACTGTGGAAAACCCAAAGATGCCCTATGAAATGAAGGAGATGGCTTTGGAAGCCATTGTTCAGCTGTGGAGGATTCCCAGTTTCGTGACCGAGCTCTACATTAACTACGACTGTGATTACTACTGCGCCAACCTCTTTGAGGAACTCACCAAGCTGCTCTCCAAGGTGCTGAACC
>NW_010522346.1:83071-99692 GCF_000687285.1 Phaethon lepturus
GGGGCTGGAGGGAGGGACCAGCGGGTGCCGAAGGGGAAGCCAGTAACTCAGAACAAGGGTAAGCCCAGATGCAGAACTTAAGAATGGGAGTGGTCAAAAAGTTTGGGGTGAGTAGTCTGTAGAGATGAAGACCGTTGAACGTTTGGAAGCAGAAAAGAATAGCCATGATGCTTTGATAATGTTGGAGCAGATAAAGCATGAAGTATATGCTAGAAAGCTTTCTGTGAAAAGTTTAGGGTGTTCTCCTGTATGCTTTAGGCTTCCCCAAGCTGTGGGGGGAAACTTCCTTACCCCATTATGGTGAGAGAGGCATGAAAGTTGACTAATACTTATATTTTATTTCCTAGAATGCCTTTCCAGTTTCTGGACAGCTGTATACTGTCCATCTGCTGTCTCTGGAAGCATTGCTGACAGTGATAGATAGCACTGAGGCACATTGCCAGGCCAAAGTACTGAGTAATATACATCAACAAGAGAAGGAAGTTGTCAAATCCAGCCCAGAAACCATGAACAACACCAAAGAAACGAGCCATAGTAAGACCTCTTTCTTTGATGTTTTGATATTAAGCTTAGTCTTGTGCCAAACTTGCAGATCTCATTTTGGTAGCTGACAAAGTAAGCTCCTTAAATCCATGTTTTCAGTCTTCCTGTTGCATGTTTTATAACTACACACTGATGTTAACAACCTTGCTATTTGTAAAAATTACAGATACTAAAATGTGCCCCTCATGTGAGGCTTTATATAAAGACCATGTCAAGACTGGCAGTCACAACAGAAGGAGGCTATAGCATGGAATTCATGTAGGCAAAATACTGAGGATACTGGAATCTCAGTTACTGAGGGGAACTCCTTTGAATAAGCACATGTTCAGCTTAGAGTGATCAGTTCATAATTTCTCTGTTGCTACCTTTGGCCTTGGCTTATTGGTTTGTTTATGTATGGGTTTTGGTTGTGTGGGGTTTTTTTTTTTCTTTTTTTAACTTCTACAGATAATGAGAGAGTACTCAGTGAGGGAAAATCTTCCAGTACAGTCTCGGAGACAGCTGGGGCATGTCCTCCCACCAGTGGGTGCCTTATGGCTGACCAGATGAAGGAGGGCTGCATGGAATTGGAAGGAGGAAGCGAGGCAGGTAATAGTCTCTGTGGTACCCTGACACTCTGAGTGTGTATGTGCTGAGAATGGTCCTGACATTTGCTGACTGGTCTTGCTATACTATAGACCACTGTAGCTATTGTGTGTTCAAAATTAGAAGGAGGTATGTGGTGAATATTTGTTTATTATATGTGTGCTATACATGCCTACTAACAGTTGCATTTCTTCTGGGAGGGGGATAGATCTGGTGGGTCACTTTGGGGCAGAAGTGTGTGAAATTCGTACCAGTGCTTAGTATTTTTAAGGTAGCCAGGGGCTTTCCAGGGAATCCGTAATGTAAGCAGTCAAAATAGCCAGAAAATTAAATCTTGTGGATGTGTGAAATTGTCCAGGACGAGAAGTTACTATGCAATTATGCTGAAGAAAATGTGGGTGGGAGGAATGTAGTAATTGAACAGTAGGAGTGTCACTGCCATTTGCAGGGCAGCACATTGCAGCAAGACTCCGTGACTGAAAGTTATGATGGGACACTACTGTGGGCTGAGTGCTACTCTGGGGATAGGTTTGAATGTAATGATGCTTTGTCCTTCCAGCTGAGAAGAGTATCCCCAGGAAACCTACTCGATTTTCTTGTATCCTTCCGAGCCCTCAGGAACTTATGCAGATTAAGAACAAAAAGAAGGTATGATTTAGAATATACTACAAATGGATCTTTTGAGTGTTCACCTTGTTTCCCATCCCATGTGGGCTTTGCATGATTGGTCATATCTCAGAAATTTTGAGTTCTAGTCTCTGCTGGTAAGAATTAAATAGTCACTGAAAATCCTGCTACACTGCAGAGACAGCAGCGATTATTACCTGTTCTGGTTAAGTTGTGCTAAAAGTTGCAAGAGGTGTTGGGGCAGTTTTGTGGCACAGTTTGTAAGCTAGGCCTATCTGATTTCTGGGTGGGAAAGCTGCTGGATCTAGTTTGTATTATATGGAGATAATCGGGTACTTTCATCAAAAAGGGCAGGTTCCCTACTATTACCAAAGCTGTAAATGGGGACCGTACCAAGAGGCCCATAGTAGAAACTAAGAGTCTAGCCTGCTGTTCTGATTTGTTTACTCCTGTGTTTGCTTTATCATAAGGATGACTGAAAAGATTGTCTTGATTGTGGCTAAGCCATTCTTTGTCTAGATGTCTGTTTCTCTGAACCTTATTAATCCAATTTACAGTCTAAACTTTGTACAGCTTTTCCATTCCTGAAGTCGTTTGAGTCTAGGTCTAGTGCTGACAAAGGTGCACCATGCTGATGGCTTTGTATTTATCTGCTGTCTTGTGTCAAACATCAAGTACTGGCCTGCTTGTTCATCTCCAGAGACAGCGGATGAATATGATAGCTAAAGTCCCTATGGATTACATGGGACTGTTTTTTTTAGTTGGGTTTTTTGTTTGTCTTCATTCACAGGTGTTCTTTTTACAGACTTTGTTCTCTTTGCACAGTATATATGTGAGGTAGTTAGGTTATCTAGGAAATCACAGTTTACTAAATTTCAATACGAAAATGACACATTCTGTATGAACATGGGTGGCCATAGTAGTTGTGTGTTAAGGAGCCAGATGATCTAGTAGAAAAAGAAATTAATGCCTTTTGATGATTATTGGTAGTAAAGAGAAAGGGTTTTGAATTGTACCTGGCTAAAAGGCTTCTGACCTCTCTCCAGCATAGGTGTTTTTATTTTACATTATTATAAGGGAATGGTGGTCATATTTGTTTAAGCTTACTTAAACAAAAATACCGAAGAAAGTACAACAGATCTCTTTCTACTGCCATACTAACCTGTGCTTTGTGAGCCACTCTGGCAGTCTCTTGATCTGAAGTTAATTTAAGGCATTGGTTTCTCTCTAGGAAGTCTGCTTCAGTACTTAGGAACTTGGTTCTTTACCTACAACACAGTGTTGCAGTGGGATAACGCTAACAAGAACAGTGGGGAGAAGTGATTGTCAGCACAGTCTTCAAAGGAATGACTGAGTTTTGGCATTAGCTAATTTCTAAGAAATTAATATTGATTTTTAGTTAGTTTCATTTATAACCCTTTGGTTTGCATTAAATCTAGCCTTCATGGCAGCTTTGCTGATGGACTTTTGTGAAAGTCTGTTCTTGAGAAGGGAGCTTGCATAGTGCCTCCACTGTTCTAGTTGAAAACCTCAGATAATACTCCAGCGTTAATGCGCTGGAAAACAAGGCTAGAAGAAATCAAGAGCATTGCCAGTGGCTGAGAGTTCCTTAAAGAAAGTTCCAGGTGGTCCTAGAAAAAGGGCAAAGCCTTACACTATAGCAGAGGGCACAAAGATGTTCATAAATCTCTGTTAGTTTGCCCAGGGAAAATACTTTCCTGACCCTAAACCTGCTAATGGTTTCGTCCTGAGCATGTAAACAGGGCACACAAAACATTCGCCTTAAGTAATGTAGATGCCGACATGGCACCAGCATGTTCTGCTTCCTTTAACCTCTGAAGTACTAAATATTACCACAGCTAGAAGGAGGAAAAAAAGCTAAATAAAAGCAGAAAACAAATTATGTATCAAATGGAGAGCTTGCTTTGATGTTTCCAAAGGCAATGACCAGAAGCTCAGAAGCATAGGGCTGACATGATTATAAATGCAGTGCAAACTGCCAGCAGTCTGACCTCCTTTCAGGTGGTCTTAAGAAGTATAACCAGTCCGTAGAATACCCTAGGGCTTGGGTTACAGGATTTACAGCTGAACAGAAATGCTGCTAGTGTCACACAGTCCCTTCAGGCCTGTTATACCAAGGCAGCACATGGTTATTATTTTTTTATGCCCTCACTGGGTCCTTGTGCACTCCAGTCTATTTCAGGATCTGTGTTTCACTGCAATTTGAGGATGTTCACACAGGCAGGGGAAGCAGAGAACAGAGGGCTGGTGGCTTTTGAGGTACTGAGAAACCCAGGGGAGCTAGTAATCATGATGGTCACGAATTTAGTTCACTAGGTCATTGCTAGCAGTTTGATCGTGATAGGAGCTAACAGGGAACTGACATTTATTCTGGTGCCTTAGTAAAGTTCATACAGTTGTTTGTGCTTTTGGTTTTTCTGAACACCACCAAGAACATTCAGTTAACCCTTTCTTAGTCAGGTGTTTTATTACACTGTGACTGTGGCACAGTCTAGTTTCTTAAAATCAAGCAGGGCAGAGTAGTTGACTTCCCTTCAAAATGAAAAATATACTTGCTCTTCCCAGCCTACAGATAGCCTCTTCATGCTGGAATACCAGCTGTTTCTGGGACCATGTTTCTCTAGCAGAATGTTTTCTGGTTTTTAGTTTGAGCTTTTGCAACACTTCTTCCTTGTGCCTGCTGAATAGGTGCCAAGGATTCTTGCTGCATGTCTTGTGGCAGTGAGGCAGAGTACAAGAACCTGAAGCCAAAGGGGACAGAAGAGGGCATGGAGCAGTGCTGCTGTTATGACTTGGTAGAGTTGATCTTGCCCCATGTTCATCAGAAACCTTCCTCTGCTCTGTTTACATACTAGAGCAGGTGAGGCATTTGTAGCAGAGCTAATTGCTTGGTGAAGTGTCAGAGCTTTTCAGAGACGGCAGCTTATGCTTGCTCTGTCCAGTATTACTTGATAGTGAATCCTTGTGATGAATGCAGGTTTTCAGCCTTGGTTAGCCTTCTTGCTGGATTACGCAGTACAATAAACTTGATCATGCTGAGATTGATCTATTTTTTAATTTGCTTTTGGTTCAAATGCCAAGAACAATCTAAAGTAAGGAATGCACTTCAAGCTTGTAATTATCAGAATGTCTCTTTCAGCTCCTGATAACCGGCACAGAGCAGTTCAACCAAAAGCCAAAGAAAGGGATACAGTTTCTGCAGGAGAAGAACCTTCTTGCCACTCCCATTGACAACAATGAGGTGGCCAGGTGGCTACGGGAAAATCCTCGCCTGGACAAAAAGATGATTGGGGAATTTGTGAGTGACCGTAAGAACATAGACTTGCTGGAAAGCTTTGTTGGGCAAGTATCTTTCTGTATCTCTTTTAAATAGAAAGGGGTGAAAGTTAAAGAGTTCAGTGATTAAAAAGGCAGTAGAACAGTAGCTCCTGGAGGCATTGGACTTGGTTCTTTGTGTACCATCATGCCTTAATTCTCTACATCTCTTGCATATGGTGACATCTTAGATACATATAATAGTATGATACTAAAGTTCCTTTCAGTAGGGCCAGTCTCTGCGAAGACTGGAGGGATGATTACATACATAATCACCTGTAAGATTGTTGACTCTCTGTCACGAATGAGTGGTTGGGGTTAAAGAGTCACCACCAAAGATATTAGAAAGCAAATTATTTTAATATAGATTTGTAAAAAGGTATGACTTAATAGAATTCGATGGCAAGGTTCACTCTGTTACTCACTTAGCATGAAAAAGTATACAAAGAGAAACCAAGTTACAATTAGATTGGAATGATTTGCTTGTGGATCAAATTGGGTTAATGTGGCTTATGTATATTGAGGAGAGAAAGTAGGGGAGACCTTCCTGTTGAGTCACAAGGCTCAGACTGGACCGAAATCCATCCCTAGTCACAGACTTGGTCAATGGTTTATGACTAAGATTAGGTAAGTAAAGGAATGCCCTCCCGTTGAGTCACAAGGTTCAGAGTGGATCCCCTTGCTTTCTAGACTCCTTCTCAGAGAGGAGTCTACAGGCTGCTGAATCCACTCCTAGTCCCAGACTTGGTCAACAGTTTATGACTAAAGGAGTAGGGTATCTGGGATTCTGGTGCAGTGCTTGGTGTAACTTCAAAATGACAGCAATCAAATTCACTAACGCTATTGAGATAAATCACAATATCAAATCATATGTAACTTAGTAACATAACAACGAACACATCCATTTCCAATATACACCAGTACACTCTCTTTTATTGTTTTTTGCCTGTTCATGGTATATTTCTTCTCTCCTCACCCTCCCCTCTTTACTGTCTGTTCTCTGTGAAATCTGGTGTTCTGATGCTGAAACAAACAAGATTGTAGTCAGTAAGTTTATCCTACCTTTTCCATCCTGTTTCAGTTTTTCGTTGCATTTCATTCTTTTTGCAGGACTTTCAGCTTCCAGGGTTTAAGGCTGGATGAAGCTTTACGACTTTATCTAGAGGCCTTCAGATTACCAGGAGAGGCACCTGTAATCCAGAGGCTGTTGGAAGCCTTCACAGAACATTGGAGGGTGTGTACTTGGTGGGCAGAAAGCTCAAAACTGCATTCTTGTGCATCTGCTTGCCATGATAGACATGTCAGATCAAACTGCCTGTGTAAGCTTACTGTGCCCTGCAGGCAGGAGCTTGTTGTTTTGCAGATGGCAGTGACACATAGATTTCTGGGGTGCTTTTTGGAAGCTGGAGCCAGAACCTGGGGTTTTTGTTTGCCCCAGAGATGATTTAGTACTGTGGGTAGGAAAATGGCTGTCTTGGGTCACTGATACTGCTATTACTGTAGGACTAATTTGTGCATACATTTGCCTTTCAGAAATCAAATGGGTCCCCATTTGCCAATAGCGATGCCTGCTTTGCCCTGGCCTATGCAGTTATTATGTTGAACACTGACCAGCACAACCATAATGTCCGCAAGCAGAATGTCCCAATGACTCTAGAGGTGAGTGTTACCAGTGTAGGCACCTGTCTTCTCTGGTTTTGATAGCAACGTAGTACCAGTTTTTATCTCAATGATACTCTCTTTTTTCCCTGGCATTCATCACTCATGTATACAATAAGCTGGTGTGCAGTACTGAAATTGAGTGCAGTTGGAGAGGGGAGCTGTGCGAAAGGGGCAGTATGAAGAACTGTGAGCTTAGCAGAAAGCTTTCCAAGTTTGTCAAGAGGCTTGCCTGTGCATGAGCAAACTGTATCCTAAGATATAAGTAAGAATGAGAAGATCGTTGAACTGCTGTGGGCTTCTAGAGAGTTCAAGTCCTGTGAGTGTCAGTGTGGTGGTACAGTGATGTCCAGCCTCAGCTAAGCATGTGTAATGTTGTGTCTCTCTTCTTTCCTTATGACAAGAGACAGGAGTTGCTGCACGCTACTGCCACTAAGAATAGCATTTAGTCTTTGAACTTTGAGGCTGCATGTTGAAGAACACAGGAAAATCTCCTAGTCCCATGAAAAAGTAATGGAGTACTGACCCTAGCCAAGCAGTTAAAGCTGGAGGTACTAGGAATTAACGTTGGTGTAACTTTTTTCAGGAGTTTCGGAAGAACCTGAAAGGTGTGAATGGAGGCAAAGACTTTGAACAGGACATATTGGAAGACATGTACCATGCTATCAAGTAAGAATCAACCTGTCATCTCCTTGTATGCAGAGAGCAAACTAGAGTTGTTTTGTCTGTGAGACCTCTGGAGAGTACGGAGAGACACTCACTGATCATGTGCCTGTTTGCCTCAGACCAAATTCCAGCTCCATGTGGGGCTGTGGTAACAAGCCTGTCACAGTGATTGCACTGGATTTGTATCTTTGGGTTCTTGCCATGGTATTTTAATCCACAGAGCTTAAGCTAAAGTTAAAAAATACGTTACTTCTATCAACATGCGAAAGAATGGCTGAGCAAGACCAGCACATGTGAAATGCTCTATCTAAGAAGGCTCTGTTCTCCACACCAGGCCTGTAGACTTCTTTAGAACTTTTTATGTAGTGCTAGAAATAGTATCTCATACCCAGGACAGCACTAGTGCCCTGATATGTGTCCAGGTCTCAGTTTCATATGTTCTGTTTTGAGCTCTTCATATGAAGCTGCTGTCTGCACCAATCTTTTCTGCCACCCCTGAAGTTCTTGGCACAGTGACCAATATTTGAGAATTCCTGGTAGCTGAGGCTCTTTTGTGCACACACTAGCTCTGGGTGGGCAGCTTTAATAATAGCTCAGAAATCTAGCCTATCAGTAAATCCAGGCCCAGCCAATTTGAAGCTGAGAGGATTATATCTCTGAGGAGACAGGATGTGACTCTGACTCTCAGCTGGTTTCAATCTGCAGTGGCTCAGGCTGGAAGCAGGGCAGTGGGATTAGTCTGACCCTCCCTTCCAAGCCTTTGCTGGGAAGATAGGTATGTCACCTGTACTTAATATCTAGAAATTCTTCAAGATGTAGCTCTAGCTTTCAAGCAGAGCTCTAGTTTTGATTGTCTTCTCTCCCCTGAGGGTGTTCTTAATGTTTTGAGTAGTACCCTGAGAATATCATTATACCTTTCAGTTATCTAATGCTTCTGTCCCAGTCTATTTGCCTTTATCATCCTTTCACCAGATACTTCAGCTCTTTCAGTATGTTCTATGGCTAAAACAATTGGTGTATCATTTCAGTATTGCTCCATCTCAGATAGGTTGCCTGTGTCATAGCTGAGATTGAGGAACTGTTTGTTTTCTTTGTGTTATTAGGGGGGGAAGAAAGCAGACTGTAATCTGTACGGAGTAGCACATGATCTCTTCAGGATCTCAGCATTTCACTTTTGAGCACAATTTCATTTCCTGAGACTTTCCAAATAAACCCATTCACTTGCTTCTGTTCATATTAATCAAATACGGGTTCTTAGAAAAAATGTGCTATTGACTGCAAACGTATTTTTCTATATAATCTCAGTAATGATTTGTCATGTCAAAATATGCAGGTACCTGAAACTGAGAAGAGCTTATTTCTTATGCATAGATCAAGAGGGTTTTTTACAGTTATTGTTAGCACATGAAAATTGCTCCTTTGGCAACTGACAGACATTATTTTTTCATTGTTTCAGAAAGACCTCTACTTTTCAGATTGGCTGCAATCTACTGTTCTTAGTAGATTTGAGACTCTTGTTCTATTAGTTGGTCATTTGCAGAGGGTTATCTCTTGTGCAATGTTACCCAAATCTAGGGAGTATGTATTTAGACTTGATGTATTTTAACCTGGGATTGCAAGTGCTACTTGGTATTAATCATAATTGTTTTATACTTGTATAGCTTTAATCCAGTTAGAGTAAGGAGCTGTGGTACTCTGGTTATGAATCACCCATCATACATTTGGTTTCTTGTTTTATCTTCAATTTTGTACTACTTGGCTTTCTGATATTTGATTTTTGGCATAATATGAATATATGCATTATTCTTATACAAATATACATTATTCTTATACAAAGGTACTACAAAGGTACTCATGCCTACTGTTGCCTGCAGTAGCATAACAATTTTAATTTTTTTTTTATCTGGGAGTAATGAGATATGCAGAGCAGTCTAACTGGGTGGGAGTTGGGATGGGGGAATGAAGCTATGCCAGTGTGCTGTCCGAAATTTCCCATCATTTAACTGCAGTATGTGTTGCATTTCCCGCTACGGTGTTGGGTAGCTGTTTCTTCAATGCTATCCTTACACAATTGCTGCTGGGTGCTGCTGAGAGTCACCAGACTTAATATCCAGGATACCAAAGGGGGTCAGGGGAAGCAGGCAGGCCTAAGAAAATAGAATGTTTCAGGAGCTGGCAAAATCATTCCAGAGTAGGTAGTGTTTAGCTTTGGGACCATGTAATGAAAGGCACTGTGTAAATGTTAGGTTTGGCTCAGGATGAAAAATTCAACCTTTCTGCCTTCCTCCCTTGTAGAAATGATGAGATAGTGATGCCAGAAGAACAGACGGGCCTAGTGAAGGAAAACTATATCTGGAATGTCCTGCTACATCGTGGTGCCACTGATGAGGGAATATTTCTCCATGTGCCTCCTGGAAGCTATGACCACGATCTCTTTGCCATGACATGGGGGCCAACCATTGCAGCACTTTCGTATGTTTTTGACAAGAGCCTAGAAGAAACAATCATCCAGAAGGCTATCTCTGGTTTCAGGTAACTCTTGCATTCATGAAGAGAATGAGAACTCTTCAGAAGAGTTGAAGTGTGGCCGTTGTCTCCCATTTACTTGCTAGAGACATCACAGTGAATATCAACTGTTGCTTTTCCTAGCAATTGAAGAGCATTTTATTGTGACCTGTGGTCCTCTAGTTTTGTTCTATCATTTGTATTGATTCATCCCATCTTGGCCTCAGTTGCCACTCGCTGTTTGGCTTGACCGCTGTGTTGTAATAAATCAAAGTGCCTGGGGTATGTATTTTTAAACTCCAACCTGGTTACACTTAACAGACCTGCTGACATAGCTGTGCTGCTTAGAAGTGAGGTGAAAAAGTCACTCAACTTGCACAATGATGCTGGCAAAATCCCTGTATATGAACAAAACCTCTCATGTATAAGGCCATAGCTGTGGCTGAATGGGATGGAGGATTTTTTTTTTTTCCCAGATGACCAGTATTCAAAAAACTTGCTGTCTGTGAAAAACTGTATTGGAACAATCTTTGGTCATGCTTAGATCCAGACCAAATGATGCCTTAAGCATAGTTTTAAATCTCTGTTAATACACTGCTGTAGCCATGATGCCTTGGAAACAGACCTTCAACACTACTGCCAATCTCAGCAACTCTCTCTTATGTCAAGACAGGAGATTAGGTATATTGGCTCATGAGCAAGTGGTCTGTCTGTTTAGACTCCCTTTTTGAAAGTGATCCTTGCATCAGCACAGACAAATACCAAGATCTGTGGATGAGGATTGAGGTTATTTGAGGGATAATAGTAGACTTCTATACATCAGCATTCATTATGAGTGGGTGGAGAGGAAGGTCTAAAATGTCAACAGAGAGGCTCTCTGATTTGCTGTCCTGTAGACAGACTTGTCTGTGCTGACTTGCTACATTATTTTCTGCTTTATTCTTTCCCCAGGAAATGTGCAATGATTTCTGCTCACTATGGCCTTAGTGATGTGTTTGACAATCTCATAATTTCTCTCTGCAAGTTTACAGCCCTCAGCAGCGAGGTAAGTTTGCAAGGAGAGGAAAGCAGCATGGCTTCTATCAGAGCTTTCTTCCTCTGTTAAGCAGTAAAATTTGCTTATTTTATTTATAACAGTATCTGTAGATATCTATCAGCCCCTGCCCAGAGTTTTCTGGAGGAGGAAATGAAAAGTGTGTAGTGAAGTAGGACTTCCATAGGACAGGTTCAATTACACAGATATCCTTCTACTCACTCATAAGTGACAGTTTGTGCAGAGCAGAATTCCATGATGTGGAAGTGTTTATTCCACCTACTTGATTTGAGGAGACATAGATCTCCCTGTGATCAAGACAGCAATCATCCATGATCCCAAGCAAATTTAAGCATTTCAGCTATTGAATATTTAGGTACAGGGCTTATGTGGTGCCAAGAGGGACTGTTTTGTGAGCTGTTCTTCCAAAGTGTAGGGGCTGTGCATCCACCCAGCATTAAGGGGTTAGAAAAGCAAATGCTTTAAATTGTCAGTTGGTGTGTGGAGTCTGGTAATAAGATTGGCTGTTAGCCCCACTTTTGGCAATCCCTAAAGACCATTTCCATGGATTGTACTGTGAGAATAAATTCAAGGTGTAGTGGTTGGTGTAAGTTTTTTTTGCCCAAATCTGTTTGTGTGTTACAGCATCAGCCTGTTTTTCCCCAAGGTGTTTGATAGACAGTGTGTGGCAGACCATGCTTTGTCCTAAGAAGATGACAACAGCAACTCCTTTAAAGGGTCAGAACTTGCAAAGAATCTCAGGGTATTGCTCTGAGAACCAGTGCAAGACCCACAGTGAGCCGAATAGAATTGCCGCACATACAAAAAAGGGAAACAAAATTGTTCAAGACTGAAAGCATGCGAGTAAAAAGGCCAAGACAGGTGATTTTTTTTTTTTTAAAATACCTTGAAGGGATAGCAGAAAGGGAGCAGTCCTGCAAACAGTATTGTTTGGACTGGGTGTTTTGTATCACTTGCATTCTGGCATTGGTAGCAGTGAAAAAGTACCAACTTGAGTAATAAAAGACAAAGAAATCCCAAGCGGTGGGGTTGCTTTAGATTCCCTCTTCCTCCACAGCTCACAACTGTAAAGATGAAATACTTGATCCTCTCCAGGCATACCAGACCTCAAGACTACCAATAGATAACACAAGCAGAGGAATGTCTGCCATGAAACAACTGTTTGACACAGATTTACACAGTAGAAACAACTAGACTAAGCCCTCAGAGGCACCAGCTATTGCCAGCTGCATCCCATCTAGTTGTGAGACTGGAATCTGGAGCAGCCTGAGGTCTGTGTAAATTAAGCAAGTATGTCTTTTGGTGATGACGTAGAATCAGAGACTTCTGGATTTGAAGAAGGCTGTGATTTCTTATCTTTGGCCAGATTCCAAGTACACCAATTACTTTCTGCTGTCCTAAATTCCTGTAAGGCTTGGAGACAGTAGTGGGATATGACAACTGAACAAATATTTGAGAGACATTCTGGTGGAAGGGGAGAAGGAGGGGCTCTCTTCAGGGGCTGAGGAGGCAAAACAAAGAACAACTGTTAGAAAGCAAGGGAAGTATCACTTAGCTGCTAGTCACTTCCCAGGTCAGATAGTCCTGGTGATCAGGCATCCTCTCAAAGCACTGCAATTGCTATGCATGGCCACTTTAGTTGCAAGAAGAGGAATGTAAAGGAACATGGAGGGGGATTAAGTGATTTAAGAAGAGTGAGTGCCCCACTTCTTGATCCAGAGTTAAGACTCATACTGTCTCAGTGTATAAGTAGCGGCAAAACCTGTGTGTGTGTTAATTCAGTGGTTGTGGCTTGTTGCCCCAGTGCAAAATCAGGCATATTGCTGTTTGTACTCTGACACTTCAGTGGTATATGTATTCCTGTGGTTTCCCCATAGCAACAATGGAAAAAACAAATCAGTTGTCACATCTCTTGCCAGAATTCCAGATTGGTGCTTCAAGTGGAGTTCACCTCTAGATCAAAGACCCGTTTTGATAATAGTTTTGCCGCAGTCTGGCTGAAGCAAGAGCTAGTTTCTCTGAACTTCAGGTCTGAGATTGGAAGAGACACATTTTCAATCCATCGTATCTCCTGTCTTCTCTCTCCTTTCTTGATGAAGGAGTAAGCATGGGTTTTGTCCACGTAAGCAAGAGAATGGCAAAGCCCATCTCTTGTCAAAAGGGACATTGCAATGACCTTAAGTAACTGCAGAAACATGGAACATGTTACAGTGTCTGATACTAGCTCACATGGTTGCTGTTTTTTCTTTTTTTTGGCAGCATATACTTGGTTGGTTTAAATGATGTAGCACACTTTTTGTATTTTGAAAAGCTGTGAGTGTGTTGAACAGATTATGAGGAATTGTGATCGAGCAATTATTGGCAGAGACTGTACGTTAGGGTTCATCACTCTTACTTTGAATCTTGCTGTTAAGTAGTGGTAGGAGTAGGTGAGCAAGTCAGTAATGCTTTTGGCTATAGTTTCCCTCTCTAACAGTAGAGCGGAGTAATTGCTGCTTCCAGAGGAGACATGGTACTTCCTGTAGAAGGCTTTGATCCTGGAATGAGTTCCCATAGCAGAATAAATTAGTGTTAGTAAGTTTTCAGCAAGCATTTTCAAAAGGTGCTGTATTGTTGTTGTTCTTGGAGAGCTTATGTCTAGGTGGTTCAGTGATTCAGCTTGTATCAGGTAGGCTGTCTTGTCCTTGTTTTTGTGCAAAGTGAATATGAGCTGCGGAGTTATCCAAGCATCGTACACAGAATTGTTGTCTTTCCTGTGACCAGTTCTGAACAGTCTGCCCTAATTTGTGTTGAAAAGAAAACATCTCTTGCTGACTGATTGCCACCCCCTCTTCTTCCCTGCAGTCTATTGAGAACCTGCCCACTGTTTTTGGAAGTAATCCCAAGGCCCATATTGCAGCAAAGACTGTGTTTCACTTGGCCCATCGCCATGGTGACATTCTGCGGGAGGGCTGGAAAAACATCATGGAGGCCATGCTACAGCTTTTCCGAGCAGAGCTGCTGCCCAAGGCCATGGTGGAGGTAATAATAGGCGGCTGGTGGGTAATTGAAGTGGGAAGCTGGCTTTTCATAGAACGAGTTCTCGAAGAGCAGGAGAGCTCTCCAGCAAAGGCCTGGCTTTGGTAAAGTGCATACAGAGCTAGAAAGCCTACAAAGGGTTTAGTGTTCAAGTTATGTGCAGGCTTCAGCTTCTTTTGCAAGATTTAATTTTTTTCTCATTTTACTTTTTGCTGGATTTGAGAAATTTCAGTGTTCATTTTCCTTGAACAGATTTTGAATATCGTGCAGAAGAGGGATATGCTTATAGGCACAAAGTATTAGAGCGGGGCATTAGTATTGCCAGCTGGGGGTGACACTTTATTGAAAGGATGAGAGGATGAAGAGCTGGGGTTGACTGCCTACACAAGGTGGGTTGGGTATAGTGTTTCATTACTAAGTGAAACATTGAGGGGAAAGGCTACAAAGAAGTAGACAATAGATCATGGACATGTTCTGGTCTGTCTTCCAGGTTGAAGACTTTGTGGATCCTAATGGCAAAATCTATCTGCAACGTGAGGAGACGCCATCTAACCGGTGAGTGTTGTAGATGCCTCCAGGCAGTCCTTTTTGTACCAAAGCTGGTGAGTAGTGTGATTTCTTATTTTCTCACTGATGCCAGTGTCTTCTGATTTGCAGTGGTGAATCTACAGTGCTGAGTTTTGTTAGTTGGCTCACTCTCAGTGGGACAGAGCAATCTGGTATGAGAGGGCCATCTACAGAGACACAGGAGGCAAAGCGATCAGCTCTGGAATGCATAAAGGTAACATACAGACTGTAAAAGAACCTGCTTTTGTTTGTGGTGACAGTACTGTGTGGATAACAGGCAACAGAAGCATAAACATGCATGCTTCTAGGCAGTATTGCAGGTTTCAGAGGACTTGTGAATTGTAAGAAACTGCAGAGTAGCATATCTGCATTGACAGCTAAAGGGTCTTATGTGCTGTTACGTACAAATGTAGTAACACATGAAAACAGGAACGATTCACCACAAGAGGCTGGGATCTGCCCTTGGTGTCACAGTCCTATAACTGAAGAGAAATTACTAAATTCTCAAATGACTAATCTTTTCCAAGTCAGTGTTAAGGCATATGGGGCCAACAAAATCTAAACCTGGGGTTTGAGCAGTGTGTGGACAAAGGAGTTATCTGTTAAAATCTGTCTAGCACAGATCAGGTCTGTTAAAGGTAGCTGATGTTAAAGGAGTGAACTAGCTGGCAGCAGTTTTCCTCCAGGGAATTGTGTTAAAACCACTATCTATATCTTTCCTGGGAACAAGCTGTGTTTCTGGAGGATCTGTTTGTGTGCTTTTCCCATTCCCCAGATGCCCAGTCCTCTTTTCTGTCTTTTGCAGCACTGTGATCCTGAAAAGTTGATCACAGAAAGCAAATTCCTCCAACTTGAATCCCTCCAGGAGCTCATGAAGGTGAGAGAGATACTGGGTAAGGGGTTGGACTAGTGATGGAACAAGTATGCTATGCATGATCATAGATATGTACCGTGTACTTGCCTAGCTCCTCTATCCCCAAAGGAGGTCTTGGACCTGTTTGGGATTTGAAACGAGTCATTAGCTCAGCTGTTACATATAACTTCTGTGCTGGCAGCCACAATTACTTGAGTAGTAGAGGAAGACGTTAAATTGTGGAATGCATTCTAAAAGCCTTGAGGAGGTCATGGTAAGTGTTTGAAAATATGTGTAGGTCTGTGTAGGAGCTTAAGGTTATGCTTTTTCATCTTTTCTGGTGTGCCTAATGAAAAGATTCTAAAAGGCCACTTCAGAGGCAAGAGCTGTACAGAAATATTTGACTATGTGCCCCTAGGTAGCACGGTACCTGGCTGCTGTGGGAGAGGTAATAAGGCTGGATTCACTAGCCTTTGGGCTGGAGAAGCTCATCTCCCTGGGGGAGGGTAGTTACTTACCTGATTCTGATAGCGGCTTCTCAGGTTAGCATGGAGTTTGAGACCACTCTAGGATGTGGAACAAATCTGGCTGCTGCTCACCATTTCCAAAAGCAAATAGTGCAGTGCAACCCTTGCACGGATGCTGTGTGGGCTGGCAGTGTGTGTTGCCTAATTCCATGGCTCCTTAAAGTGCAAGTGTCTTTCCTTTCAGGTTGCTGTAATTGCAATTCACTGGCTTCATCAGTAGGGCACATGACACTACTGAGACTTGTGCTAGAACAAAGGAAAGGTTTCTTTATCAAGGCTTGCTGCAGAGGTTCAGAAGAGTAGGTATTGAGTTTCAAAATAAAGACACGAAGTGAGTAAACCCCAAAGAACAACACTTAAAACAGCTAAAGCAGAACTTGCTGTTTGGAGCACACAAAGACCACTATGTTGCTGGCCCATGTGGAGAAGTGGGGACTCAGTTTTTCTGTGTCATCTCAGTTCTGGGGGAATTTGCTCTTACCCCTATTATGTCAGGAATTCTGTCTTCACATGCAAGCTGATGGCTTGAAAGGAATAGTTCCAGTATTTGTAGTCATTCCTAGGTATGTCTGCCTCTTCTGTGCTTCACATATTCTTAGCAAGTAGCTGCTGGCTTTCAGAATTCCTCTCCATCTGAGAGACTTCATCAGAATTTAACATCTTTTAAGTTCATCTTTAATA
>NW_010522347.1:0-6549 GCF_000687285.1 Phaethon lepturus
AGGTTTAGATTGGATATTAGGAAAAATGAGATTTGCTGACAATACGTTGGGGCAGCAGACAGGCACCTCTGGGGCACCTCTTAGAGGCGTGTTCTGCACTCCGTGTTGGCACACTGGCTGGCTTCTTCTTCACCAAAACATATTAGCTGGACCTCCCACATTTTGAAGAAGCAGCCGTGGAATATCCCAAAGAAAAAAAGAAAAGGAGGCAGCTTGTTTGGTTGTTTCCTTGGTCAGTTTTTTAAAGCCTGTAGCTACATCCAGGGGGAAAACTGAGGGATGCAACTGGGACATGTACTGCTTCGTGATGGCATGACTTGCTGAAGCGATAAAATGCGTGAGGTTTCCTGACACATGCATATTCTTAGTAGCTGCTGATGAGACGGGATGAGTGGTAGTGCAAATGTTTGCTAACTCGGGGATGGCTTCTGATATGGAAAGTATGCAGAGCTGTCTTTGAAGTTTGTAATAGCCAGGCACATGTGTAACTGGGATCAGCAGTGGGTGTTCATTCTCCAAGGACACCTCAAAGATCGTGTCAAAAAAACCCAGGAATACCACCCTAAGGGCGATGTCATTGGAAAGCTCTCCAAGTGATGGCCATCTTGGAGAGCTGAAGGTCCACTTGGATGTAGGTGTTGCAGAAATTCATGTGTTGACTGTAGCTTTGCAATAGTCAGCAGCAGGATATGGACTGGGGAGTTGAGTCTGGGCCCCGATTTAAAAAAGGCTTTTTTTGTTTTCCCCTGAGATTATTTTCTATAGTCATGCCAGAGGAACCATAGTGGAATTGTCAAGTTCACAGCTTTCCGAGAGAGCTTGGGCTTTCTGGGAAGACACCTGTGTCTTTTTTCCCCTCTTCTTCTTTGGCCGTCTCCTTTATTTTTCCAGGCTTGCATCCAAACTCCACAAGTGCATTTTGAATCTTAGGTCAGTTCCTCCCCGGTGAAAAGAAATGTATTTAGAAAATCATCCAGATACCCAGATCAAACATTTAAAAAAAACACTGCACTTCAACTCACCAAGGCCTGGACCACTTGTGCCTCCTTTCTTTTCTTTATGATCTTTACAAGAATTTTCATAAGAAAAGGCTGCTGCTCTCCGACTAATAACACTTCTCTCTGTCTATCTGTTAGATGAGGATGCTAATAGCAAAAGAGAGATAATGGTGCTTTAATTGGGTTCTATTTGTTCAAAGAAGGAAGGGGCAAGGAATACCTTTTGGTTCCCATGGCCCTCTAGATAAGTTTCCACATAATGCCAATTAAGAGCAAAAGAAAGAGTATGCAAAACAGATGACAACTGCTGCTCACCAGGAATCATTCTTTTGTAGCTAAAACAATGGGGCCTTCAACCAAGGGTGCGCTTTTTGCTGCTGTATTTTCCCTTGATTTTTTATTGCGTTTTGCATAAGATTTGCTGTCAAATGGATTGACCATAGAAAAGTTTAAGATGAATGTGACAGTAGGAGCCTTCCACTCATATATGTGTGTACACTTGCCAAAAGCAGAAAGTCAAATTAAGTTGTGTTTTTTTTCCCCTGTGTTTTTTTTATTTTGTTTTTATTTCAAAGGCAGCTATTGTGTACACGGAGGGGTCAAGGTTTTTTTTTTTCCTTCTCTTTTTCTGCATTTTTTTTCTTTCTCCTTGTTTGTTAGTTTTAAGGGTAATTATTCACCAGGGTCTTTTCAACTGTCAAATGCAACAAAAGGTAATCCAGCCTCTTCTCTTCCCTGCCCCCACACCCGCCTTTTCCTCCAACAAAAGCAGCCTTTGTTGGGGAGGGTCATCATCTCACAAGGATCCTTCTTCACCCCACAAGTTAGAAACGCTCTTCTACTTTATATCAAGGCGACCTCTCATGAATGCTGGGAGACTTGGGTTGTTGCAACTGATGCTCTGCCCTGGGTGATGTTACCCATGGACAATTGTGAGCTTGACAAATTAGGCTCTGATAGATACTCTGAATGCTTTATTTTCCTTCAAGCAGGATTTCTAACTTACTACATGAGCTGGTTATCAATTTATCTACAATATATACCCTGGCACTAATCAGTCTCCATCTAAAGGGTGGTCCTTAACCACTGGCTTGGGTTCACAGCTCCATTTGACTAGAATGAGCCCTCTGACTTCCCAAATTGTGTTTTCTTTTTCTGTCATGACTTGCAGCTCCTTGCTGTTGAGGAAGCGCATAGTGGGAAGAGCACTGTTCAATGCCAATGCATTTTGCAGACAGAATTATGCTCCTTATAAATGGATCAATATATGACAATCTCCAGCTTCATATAAATATTTGCTTAGATACTAAATTGATCTTGTCCTAGATTTGCCATAATTTAAGTCTATGAAGCTATAATCAAGACTCCTTGGTAATAAAAAGAACCCATCAGCAATTATACTCATTCACTTCCCCATATTCAAGGCTATTTCAGCATTTCACTGATAAACTCCTGTTTTCAATCAAATTTGCAGCGTGAAAATCAACATTGCACACCAGTTAATGATGTTGGAGTGCTTCGTGTGTGGCATTTTGAAGTTATATCAGCATGGAGACAAGAGTGATTTCTGAGGGGCTTTTATCTGATATGGAAACTAGATTTTACTAAAAATATACCTAAAACCTTCTCTCAAAACTCAAACTGAGTATTATCCTTGTGGATTTGAATGGTCTTTTAAGTTTCTGAAGGTTTCCAGTAGCCAAATTTCTTGGAAACATGAGCATTTAAAGATGCTTCTGTCATATACTTCTCATCACCATGATCATTTTGCATTTTGAGTATGGAATCATCTGATAGTGTGCGTTATATCAGAGACCCTTTGCACTAAACGCTGGACTTCCCATCCCCAAATAATTTTGTTCTATATAGAGGAAATGGACAGAAAAGCGTGTCTGTTAAGGAACGCACTTAGAATGTTATTTCTATTTTGCAAGTGCGGAATGTGGTCTGAGGGAGATTTGTACTCTCACAGTGTCATAGAGGAAGCTTGTTAAGGAAATAAATTGAAGCATCCCAAGATTTGTTCTCGTCCACATTGCAACAGGGAAATTTTCTTTGGAGATTAGGAAAATAATTTTCATTAGTTCAGTCAAACACAGGAGGAAACTCCATCCTTGGAGATATTAAAAACCCTGAGCCACTTGCTCTAATTCCCCAGTTAGATCCAACTTCAAACTTGGCCCTGCTGTGAGCAAGAGGTTGGACTAGACGGCCTCCAAAGGTTCCCTCCAACCTAAATCACGATACAGTGAACTTTGGAAGTTTTCTTTCCTCTCAGAAGATATATATGTGCATATACATATAGTAAGAACCCCGAGAAAGACATATCGTAGTAAGCAATAATGGGAACAGGTTTGTAGATAGATGCGGGTAAGGACATCAGATGACAAGTGCAGTGGGTTATGCTAGCTGGGGCAGAGGGCTAACATCCCTTCCCCTTCCCAGTGACTATGTGCCTGATCATAAGACAAAGTTCTGTATCCTTATGTTTTTCAAGATTGAAATTATTGTTATTTTGAAGCACAGCATTTGTGAGGCTAACCCATTGTCATGGCTTAGCCCTGGTAAGCAGCTAACCCTTACACAACTGCCCGTTCACTCCCCTCGGGTGGGCTGGAGGAGAGAATTGGAAGGGTAAAACGGCAAAAGCTCATGGATTGAGATAAAGACAGTTTAACAAGAAAAGCAAAAGCCACAGGCACAAGCAAAGCAAAATAAGAAATTCATTCACTGCTTCCTATTAGCATGCCGGTGTTTAGCCACCCGCGTGAAAGCAGGGCTCCATCACACGTAACGGTTACTTGGGAAGAGAAGCATAGCACCATACCAGCTACTATGAAGAAATTTAACTCCATCCCAGCCAAAACCAGTATGCCCATCACTGGCTAGTTTTACTTTTTCTGAGCTAGACTTGGCTTCATGGGGCATATCCTAGAATCTGAAACACCTATCCTCATCCATAACCGCTTCACCAGCCTGGGAGTGCTTTACAAATAGGCGTGTTAGGTGATCCTCTGAGTCCATCCCAATAACTCAACACGTGCGGTTGCACCCATTATTAAAATGGACCTGTGTTGGGACTGTCGTACAACACGCTCTGAAGAAAAGCACCCTTTTAAGTGAAGAATCACATGTGCAGATGAAAGTTTTAGGTAGGTCAGAATATTACATAACTAATGAACAAATTTATAATTAGGTCAAGGGATAACCTCAACTCTTTCAAGCCCATTAAAGATTCCTTGGGATTTTTATAACCAAACCAAATAAAGTTTGGTTTGATGTCTCATTTGAAATTCTTTCAAACTCCACTACACCATTATAGTCTTTCCTAATTCAGAAAAATATCTGTTCAGGACTTCCTTTTTCCTATATGGGTTGGATGCATACTGGATGCACAGTGTGCACCTGTACTCAGAGCCCTCCATCACTGCTTAAGTATTCTGTATTTCCTAAGGAGCCTGAAGCACCCCAAACCTTTAGTAAACCAAATGCATCATTGCTCCCATGGAGGAAGGCAAATAGAATTAGACCTATTTTACAGATAAGAAAACTGAGGTCATTTTCCAGCTGATGCCTGAAGTTCAGCACCTATCTCAACCGTAAAATGATCTAACCACTGACGGCCCCATCGTGCTCTCTCTTCACCTGCACTTTTGATGCTCAAACATTCAGCTCCAGCCATCCCTTGCTCAGACCCCAGTGGTGGCTGTCACAATATTTCAGGCTTAATTGTCGGGAGAGCCGAGGCCCCTGGTAATCACCAAAACGCAGCGGATGTGCAGCACCTTCTGAGTCCATTTAACGCCTGGCTTTGTGCGTAAGCTGAAGGTGACTTTTCTCAGGCTTGTCACCCGAATGTGCTGCAGACAAATGAGCTCCAGCCAGAAAAATAAGAACTGCAGAAGGGTCTGGAAGCGTTTCCTGCTTGGTCTCCAAAAGGCCTTGCAAACTGTTTTGCTGATAATGTGAACAAATTGGTATTTAGGGCCTGGACTCTAAATCAAAGAAAACACATGGAAAAGCATCTAATAAGCAGCATTCATTATCAGATTATCACTGGCTTCAGAGCCTGTGGGACAGGGTCATGTTCTGTTTCCAGTCCCACCAACAGCTGGAGCCAACACTGACTCCATGTGGAGTTGTCCCTCAGGATTAGTTGCCACCTCCTTATGTCTGATCATTAAAAATAAAACCAAAATTTAAAAAATACAAATACAAGTACAAATACTAAAAATAACAATAACAATAACAATAAAAATATAAAAATCCCTGACCATGTATGTTCATAGAAAACTCAAGTGAAATAATTTTGACTTCAGTTTCTATAAGAGCACACTGGACACAGTCCAGAGATGCTGCCCATGGGTGAAGTAAGGAATTTTGCACAGCAGTTAACAACCGGGGGTACCTCTACTGGTGCTGTAGAGACGTGTGTGTGTCACATCACGTCAGCACAGCCACCCTGCCCCACGCACGGCTGGTCCTGCTTTCTCTTGCTTGAGTGTCAGCTCCCAGAAGCCAGCCTGGCACCCGAGATTGGAAACTCGGCTGCGCAATGGCAGGTGGAGGGCTTTATTCTTTGGTGGTGTTAAAAAACATAAAATACAGCACAATAAAGGCAGCTCCTTTCTGAGCGTTGCTCCCTTCATGGTGGGCAGTTGTCGGGGTGGAGAGGTGGAAGTGGTAAGGGATTGTCATCCCTCGCGTGGAGGGTGCTGTCTCCTTTCTCAGAGCAGCTGCGTAGCCCTTGGGGAATGAGCAAGAGGAGAGGGATGAGTTCAGGAGTAGGGCTGTAATGCCTAGAAGAGTGATGCCAGAGCGGTCCCTCCCAGCAAAACTGTCCCGTGGTTTTTTTTTATACACTTTTTATAACTATTTTTTTCATAGGTTTTTAACAACCCTTTTCTGAGTAGAAGCAGCAATGAATTTCCATTTTCATGATAGAGTAAAATAATGAATAGAAGAGTTACAGCCTGGAATCACCCTGCTTAATCCTATTTGAGGCAGTATTCATCTCACCTAAAAAACCCTAAGTGTCTGTTATAAACTTCAGAAAGGAAAAGCCATTTTAAATGGCCAGTTTCTCTCACCTTCAGTGAACATGTAAAACAGGGAGGCTAAATTGAGCATAAAAGTGCAACTTTCTGTCTATTTTATATACATAAAGGGAGTCTAGAAAACGATCAAGGGGCAGCTGTCTCATGAGACAGCCATTTCCTATGTCCCCTGGGTTTCCTCCAGATATAGACACGTCCAGAGGAGATTGATGGGTCTTAATGAGGAAACCACCCCCAGGAGCTTCCATTATGTCTGCACCAATTAATGGAGGAAAATCCAGGCCAAACTATCTTCTTACCTAGAAGCCAGGTTGGGTGAGATGAAGTTGAACCTTGCATTGCCCAAAGGCAACACCACCTTATCTTCATAGAATCATAGAATCATTTGGGTTGGAAAAGACTCTTACCATCATCAAGTCCAACCATTCTGTGCCTTTCCCAAGACAAATTCCATCACCTTATACTGTGCAATCGCACAGCCCGCACTTTAGGAA
>NW_010522347.1:6580-11777 GCF_000687285.1 Phaethon lepturus
AATGCCGTCTCTTGGTTACTGTATGGAAAAATCATTTAAAATTAACCTCAAGGCTTCTTGATGAGTGTTGCATGTTGATTGATTGAAAAAACTCTAAGTAAGCGATGGCTAATGGACGTATTAATCATAGCAGGACACACAACTTGAGAACATTAAGATAAAGGCTCTATTTCAAATATAGAGAAGGTGAGATCAAAGCTGATTTCTTGTCCTTTCATGCTCGATGTCTTTAAAGAGATGTCATCCAAAGAGTGGAAAATTGGCACAACTCAGTGTAGATTATCTTAAAAAGGAAACTAAAAGCAAATAAAAAGCGGTAAAAATACCAGAATGTGATGATATGAAGACGTGTGCTTTTCTCAGTGCACTCCTTAAAAACACAGAGGAATTAAACTTGTTTTTTAAGTCATGTATTTCATACATTTGTATGTTCATCCCAGGGAAACACGTGATCTGGAGGTGTTAAACTGAATATCTTTTTTTCAGTTTAATCAAATAATAAAATACCAGAATGTTGATCTTCCCAGACTTTCAATAACTCCCGTGGGCCTGTCGAATGCTTTCAAGACTCATTAAAGTTTTGGGACCTGAGAAACTCAGCAAATTTCAAAAAGCTCTTGGCGATTCATAGAGGTAGAATTTGCCTTGCCCTCTTTTTTAGCTCCCCGTAGTGCAGACATCCACATTTTGGCTTATCACCTTGGACTTCATCTGCACTCAATGAAGGAAAAGAAACTTTTGTGGAGCTCTTTAGCTGACGTATTTTATATGCGTACATTAAGATAAGATGAATTGCACCTTTAAAACTCATGTAGATAGCTATACTGCAGACTTTCTAATGCGGGTGGAAAATTTACACCGTTTTCCTTATTTGAACTGAGGTCTGATGTTATCATTGTTTCACATAGATTTGTGGGCTCTGTAGTCTACCTTTCTTATGTTGATTGTGTATCTTCTAACCAAAATAAATACCAGTGTCCATCTTTGATGTCCGATTACATTGAAGAGTAAAGCCTGTGCCTTTGTTCTTTATCTCAGTGTTGCTCTTTAACCTCACGGGAGGCTCAATACTAATAATCATCAGCCCTGTTCCCCATAAATATAATCCACACTGACTCCTATTTAAGTTTATGGGAGTTCAGGTCATTCTTTGCTTCCCATGGATGGGCTATGGGGAAGGAGAGAGCTTGAGGAGTTGGAGAATTTGAGGGACTCACATTTTGATGGTCTGAATAAGAAGAGCTGAGAATATTAAGGCAAACAACCTATCCCCTGAGGAGGCGGGAGAAAATTTTCCTGAAGAGTTGCCACTTACAAACTATTTTCATCTCCACAAGATTTAAAGAGAGGCATTTTTAAATAACACAGCACACCTCCTCTTCAGCTGGGAAGCCGAGACACCATGTGGGTAAGAGGTTTTGAGAAAGCATTTTCCTGAATCAGTGTTGAAGCTGCAGATAGTACTGAAAAAAAAGTCTAACTCCCAATAACAAAATTGCTCTTTTTCTGCTGATCCCTGTAATCAGTCAAAAAACCAATGCACATTAAGATTTCCAAAACTGTGTGTTAATAAAACCTATGCAACTAACTGAGCTTCTGTAATTCCTGGTAGGTAGTGAAGATTGGATGTGAATTTAAATACCCATTTTGGGGAGATAGACAAGAAGGACGGATGCCAGGGTGGATGTGGTGATCTGAACTGCACAGTGTTGCTGGTTCATGTTTAAAGGATGGGCTGAGAGCTGAAGGCCAGCTTGAGGACCCCTCACCCCCACAAGTTCAATATGGGTATGATGGCTATTCCTCCAAACCTTGCTAGGAAGTGGTTTAGAAAGAAGATTCTTCCACGGGCTTTACTACCGGACACTGTATGTCTCCTCTGCGGCGACAGCAGAAAGCGTGCTAGACGAGACATGATGCCATGGGCCACATCCCAACGCTGGGCTATCTTCATCTAATATGCTACATCAATGTCAAGTCATAGCTTTGTTAAACATTTACATATACATATATCTATATGGCGTAGAGTCTTAAAAATACAGCCCCCCCCCCCAAAACAGAAACCTTTTTGGCATTTATACAGATAAGGCCATTTTTATTGGCAAATATTTTGCTTGGCACCGATTCAGCATGTACTAATAGCTTAATAATTTTGGCAGACACACCAATGAAAAATGTTACTGAACCAGACCCAATTATGTGTATAAAATGTAAACAGTTGTGTCTGCTGGGGATAAATGCAGTATGTTGTCAAGCCACGGCTGTAAATTACATATGGTAGATTGCTCTAAATTTGCTTTTGACAAACGACCGTCTGATGAGGTTGTTTCAGGGCCACACAACTGATGGAAGGACATTATCAGCAGAGCATAATACCAGCATGGCTTTTGTTTCAGCTCTCAGTCCCGCTTTCCAAAGTTTGGCAGCTCTGACATAAGTTTTGGGCTGGTTTTCTGCTGTTCGCTTTCAGTAGACCCTTCACAATATCCTCATGCTGAAGTTCTAATGAGTTAATTCCCGATAATTATTTCTTGTTCTCTGCATTAGCCGCCAGTGGAATAGCTATTTAGGCTATTTCTTACTCTGGAAAAATTCCCGTGGCCTTGGCAGAAGCTGAGGTTTTATAGCGAAGCTTTGAAAGCACAACAAAGCCCTTTGCTACCTCCTTTATGCACCCGCTTTGCTAAGCTGGAGGTAGAGATGCCGTTGAAGCTACCATTCAGCCCTCGTAACCGAAAAGCAACTCTGGAACTGGCTAAAAATGCTTTCGGGAAGAATTTGAGTTAAGCCTGGGCTGCAATCAAAGAATCGCCATGCCAAAGGCTGGGAGAGGTGGGCATTGGAAAAGGGAAAAAAAATAATGAATCTTTTCAGAATACGGCAGTGAGGAGACCCCTCCAGTCCAACACCTGGCGAAACCATCGAGTACGCCCTCCCGCCAGCTTAAATTAGAGTAACACTGCAACGCAGCAGGCTCCTGCTAAAGGCAGGCAGGGAGGGAAGAGTCTTAGAAAAAGCCTTTTCTGATGCATTCAGGTAGAAGCCTGTAAAGTAAATAATGAAGCCGAAGGGCAGCCCGCGAGAGCGTGACTTTGCATTCCTTCCACGCCCGCTGCCACGTCGCTGAAGGAAAGCGCAGGAAATGAACTGCTGAAGGACGCAGAGCGCTCCGCGCCGGCTTCGCTGCGAGCCGGTATCAACGGGGGAAGGAAGTTTGAGCACCAGCCGTTTGGAGCGTTGCCCACCAGCAATCACTGCCCTTATCAGACTTTTCCAGAGAGCCTATAAACATGCACACATCGGTAAATGGCATGGTATAAATATGGGTGAGTAAAAATATGGTTTACATACGGGTGAGTTCCCTTGCAGTGGAAATGAAAACAGGCTATTATTTGTCACCACCTTTCTATGATCATCATATTCTCGCAGAAGTAGGTAGTTGTTGGGAGAGGTTATTGACAGGGCTTTGTCAAGCTTCTTATGAATAAGCTTAATTTTTAAATAACAATGGCTTATCTGTTCAGTAGTTCCTAAGATCACATTTTCACTGAAAATTCCCCAGCTTTGGAAGCCAATTTACTTCCACAGTGACAGTGCATTAATTGTTTTTTCAGGTATCCACTGACATGGGTAGAGAAAGCAAAGGAGAATTATTGGTATGGTTAATTGGAAAATATGTTGTTGGTATTGATCCAATTGGATTTTTATTTGTATATAATTAGACACTTTGTAAAATACATCTGTAATAAGGAATGAAAATTGAATGCGGAATAATAATTATATGGCACAGAAAATGTGGAATTGGCTCACTTTGTGTTGAGTTCAATGTTTTCCAAGCCAGATGAGATAAGAAAAAATAAAAAGTTATAGATTTGAACAAACATGTTCTAACTCTTTGAGTGTTACCGATACAGGATGAGTAATCTTGATAGGGCATGATTAAACTTCAGGCAGAGATTCATTAGAGAAGTTAGGACCGAGAGCAAAATTCTTCAAACATAGGCTGTTGTTTGGTTAGTGAGGTTGACTTTGGTGCAGTCTTCCTCCTCCACCATGAAATGACAGATAATGACTCCCAATGTGCTTCAAATGCACATCTTTCTTGCCTTGATGCACTTTTGCTTCTGAACTGGGCTAATGAAAAATGAAAAGTAACCATAATACAGGGCTTTTCTGAGGTCACACTCTCCGCTCTTGTGTTCTGAATCTTTACTACATCGGTCAAGGAATCAGCCCCAAATGATAAGCACATAGGTGAGGACTCCTGAATCTGATTTCCTCTTCAGAACCGATGGGAACTCTCTCTTCATCCTCAGTGCTCAGCCAGGGTGTGGAGCAGGAAACTGAGCAGTCATTTATTGCAGCTGGAAGACAAGTCTCACAGCACTTTGTCCAAAGAGGGTTGCAGAACTGCCTTGAATATTGCACAATCTGCATGCAGGGTTGGCATCCAAAGCAGGGATCTTGGGGAATCCCTTTCTCAGTGGGATTTCAATCAGGAACAAAGACCAATACCATCTGCGGTTGCCTTCCTGTCATTTAAAGAATTCTGAAATTTGCAGTGTGGTAAGTTATTTGTGATTTGACTTTTTTTGGATAAGAGAAAGAATTTCTTAAAGCTGAAATTTCTTAAAGCCACACTTCTGGTGTGGCTTCCTTGCATGCTCATCGGTTATGGTTGGCACCATCCTGGCACATGTTGTTTCATCTATTGTATCACAGGGGTGCAAAGATGCTGTTCCCACTTACAAGGCAGAACTGCTCCAATAAGCAGGACTTACTTAGAAAATTTTACATGGCACCAAATGTCATTGATTGAAGTAGGAATTGCAGTGGCTGGACCAGAGCTATGTGTCACTCTCAGCGGGGTAGGAGACAGGGAAGCCAGGATGGCCATAATGACTTTCAACTGCTACTTTAGCTATCAGTGATAAATAGATTTTATTTGGATAATCCTTGGACTCTTGACTACATTAAGTCTTGGGTTTCTTTGTCACTCCTGTTATTTCATCTCATCTCCTCTGCCTTTGCAGAATGAGCTTCACATACATACTAGCTGGGTTTTTTAATTGCTACTCATCAGTAGATAGGGAAGTGCTCCTCAAGATTAAGTTCAGCCCTGTTGTCTTTACCTTCAAAGCTCTGCACAACTTTCCATCTTCCTTGTCCTTCAAATATTCCTTTTGTTTCTCTTTCC
>NW_010522347.1:11808-32943 GCF_000687285.1 Phaethon lepturus
TTTTTCCTATTGCCCTACCTTCATTTCCAGTAGTGACTTAGTCTAAATTTAGATCTCCATCTCCACTGGGCAGACACCTTTTCTTCCCTGGTATTTACATGCCTTTATATGGAGCTGTAGGTTCATGAGGAGACATTAATAATAGATCCTTTTAGGCAAGAAAACTCCCAATATTCTTAAATTGGAGAACTCGACTATCTTATTATGCCTTCCCAGGTAACAACAATGCTGGAGCTTAGAAACCTTGAGAACTGCTTTAACACCAGAATATAAATCAGATATGTTTCAATTTAACACATGCAAGGAATTTATATTCTGTTTTAGTTTTAAATTGTTGAGTAGGACTAGCTGGAGGTTGCTGGCTAGTTGTTTTAATATTGAAAACAATGTTTATCTATGTATGGGTAGGTATAAAATATACAGATTGGAAAGGGGGAAATCCAGTAGAGAAACGTATTGGAAATAATAAGCATTACTCCTTACTTGACAGACAAACTAATTCATTTCTCTGGGCCTCATACATGATGCAGAGATCATTATAGTACTTGTTATTTTCTGGCCTATGGTGGGAGAAAACTTGCATATTATACTAGCTTATAAATTGCACTGCTTTCCATCTCTGCCATCACAGCAAATTTTGGTGGTTATAACCTGTTAGACTGAGCCATTGAAATTGGGAACAGTGGCAAAGTCCATCAGGGATTTGCAAATACGTGCGGAGTGTCTGATTGCACAGTGACCTGATAGCACAACACAAACATCAATAGACTGATCATCAGCAAGAATGATTTAGAATAAGGCTGAATCCTGTCCCTTTGAAGAAGCTGATACTGTTGGCTAGACCTACAGCCATAAGGAATGTTATCCTATATTTACTATACCGACTTTTATTTAAAAAGATCCTCAGAGATTTTTCATATGAGCTGCTCACATGTTGTTGACCTGCCGTCGTTTGGGGGTAAGCAGGTTTGCAAGTTAAAAAGAAATGGTTAGAGACAGCAATTTTTACTAAGCATATTTTTAACAGAAGAATGCGTGTGATCTTTAAATGATTTCACAAAAATCAGACAAATCTAGTGACACTTCAATCCTCATCTGGAAAAGAACAAAAACGTACATCCAAGGAGCTGCATGCAACTGAGTTTGTACCAGGAAGATGGAAAGCGGGCTCAGGAAACAGAGAACTGCCAATATCTTCACCCATCATACCCAAAAGTTCAGCTCCTCTAATTATAAGTATTTAAAACTTGTGTAAGACTGTCTTTAGCTGTCTATTTAATTATGAAATTACTCATCTACTGAAAGTTTCTGTTCCACTCTAACTTGAGCATACCTCAAATATAAACACACAACTACTTGATGTGTAAATTTGGGATTTAAATTCCACTCAGCTACCCTGGAGATGAGGTACACTCAGAAATTTTAAGTCATTTTCTTACTTATCCATGGTGGAAATTACACTTTAGAAATATTCTTACATCAGTATACGGATCTGAGGTATTCCCTGACATCCTTTCTTCCTCCTTCAGATATTAATAGGAACTAAGAGGTCTTAAGGAGGAATTTTACTGCACAGTTCCCTGCTGAAGTCAGTGGGAATTTTTACTAAAAACCTAGCAGATATGTATTTCAGCTGCACCAAAGCCGGGTCGTGCTCAGCACTGTACAAACTTAGAGTGAGATACATATCTAGCCTTGAAGAATAAGCAAGATAAATAGAAAAAGACTTGGATTCAGACATGAAGACTGTGCAAGGTTGTAGATAGTAGCACCCCGGGGAGAAAAGCAAGTCTTCTGGGCTCTCTGGTAACGTCCTATCATTAAGTTTGAAGTTCATCGCTCATTAACTAGATGAACTGATTGACTGGAGATTGCATCTTTGGCAGAGCAGGCTGACGGGGCAGGGACACAGAGAGCCTCCCAGATTCCAGGCTGGGAAAGAATTTTCCCTGGGTAATATCAGCAGGGATGACAAAGCTTTTTGAAAAAAGATGGGGGGTGGCCCATTGAGGCATTTTCACAAGGTGTTCCCCGCTTTTACAGGGGATTTACAACACTGGCCGTGCCCTTAGTCTGCCCTGTTTTTTTTCTGTGGCCCAGTTTAGGTTTCAGCTTTTGCGGTTATCGGTGCTGAAGGTCTTGGCATTGTTATACTGTCTAGAGGAGTGATTTACGACCTGTGCTTGGTGTGTGCGAGTGGATGTCGTGTGGGCAAGGGCTTGGCTTTGTTGCTGAATAACTGGGTGTTTGCACTGGGAGCCTTCCTGCTAAGCCAGGCACCTCCGGGTGGGGTTACCGCATCTGAGGTGGGCTACCCTGATCCTGGGGGAAAGACCCATACATCAGTTGAGCGCCTTCATTTAGGTGGGTCTTAGCATTTGCTATAACTGCCTGTGGTTGCAGGGACCTAGATGTGAAGGCAGTCCCTGCTGGCACTCAGGGTGAAGATGACGACCTCTGAATGGTGCTGTAGCTCTTTTTTACCCAATTCTTTCTGTGTTTGCTAAAGAACGAAACAATAGAGTGTGGAGTTTCAGCTCTCTCATGAGTTTAACCAATTACCGTTTTCCTTCAAGCTATATAAATTGTGTGCATTTGATATTTAGTTATCTCCAGACTGTTTACACTAATTTTCATTTATACAATGCATCTAGTAACAGAGGTAGAGTGCATTTCTTTTTCTATTTCTCTTTTGAATGAAAGCCTTGAGGGAAGCCCGCAGTTTTTGATCGTGCTCCACTTTGATGTAAGCAAATGTTTAAGTTATGCTCTGGCAGAACGTCTGAGACGTGTTCATGAATGATGCAGGATTTGTCCTCCTTCCTCGGTGGCTCTATTTATAGCCACGACTGTTTTTATTTCCCATGCAGTCATGAGAGAGAAGGTGAGAAGGAAGCAACCGCAAGTCCTTTGTCTTAAGCACAGCTAAGTTAGTTCGTGTGTTTTGTTGTATTTTATATTCTTCCATGCTGTGATTCATCCATCTATAGAACAGATAAGGGTCCTTGCCCAGCCCTGGGCTCCAGGGACCCAAATCTCTCCTGCTCTGTACTCCACAGGGTCACGTACTCTACAGTGATGTGGCTGCAAAGTGTTGCCAGAGGAAAACAATGAACCTATTTCTGTGTTCCCTCACAGCACATTCGCTCCCCTGACCTATGCATTGCTGCTGGTTTTGCCAGTGTGTAAATCCAAACCAGCCTACACAGAGGAGCCCAAATCACAAATTCCGTTTTTTTCCAGCATGGGTTTTTTTTATGTTTTCTTTTCCCTTTCAGAGCTGCTCTTTGTCCTGTTAGACAGCAACCCAAGGCTGTGTTTGGATGCAGCGCTGAGGGCTGGGACGTTGTGATAAGGTTGCGCGGGGTGCTAGCAACGGACAGTCATTCTCCAGGGAAAGATGTGCAGCTCTGAGCTGCTGCAGGGTAGTAGGAAGGGAGGCAGGATTGCTCCCAAAGTGCACATCTTTGGTGGGTTCAGCGTGTTGTTTTTCCAGCATTTGATGGTAAAGCTTCCACTTCGTTCCCAAAGGGAGTGAAAACTGCCTATCCCTGGCAGAAACCGTGAAATATGGCAGCGTACTAGTAGGGAATTAGCTCCAGTGCACCTGGCTCTTTCGCCAAATCAAACCTCCGCTTTTCCGTGTCTTTCTGTGATTCGAGATTGCCGTAAATGTCTGCACTGATGGTATATTGGACCCTAGAAGGCTGGGATGTGGCTAAGAGATACCTTTAGAAAGGGTGATATATAATGACAAAAAGAGACAAAATGGATTCTACTCAGTTCACACTCAACAGTCAGTTCCCCTAATCAAGGCAGAAAGAGGTGGAGTTGGACACTCCACAACATGCCTTTTTCTTCAGGATAAGAACAGTAGGAAGTAAATTCTGAACATAGATGGTGCTTTCAGGGACACAATAGCAAGATCCAAGAAAATGTGGCAATTAGAGACTTAATTAAAAACAAGTGACTCAGAAATGCAAGTAGGAGAAGAACCCAACAATTAAGATGTATATAACAGAACAAAAGCTTTGCAAACCCTGCAGAGTTTGTTTTGCCAGGGTGCTGTCCTTTTTGTCCGAAGGAGCACTGCCTGATTCTGTGAGTGATCAGATCTGTGCCTGGAGTTTATAAGTGAATTTGTTTTCCCACTCTTTTATATTTCACCATTTCCCCTACTTTTTGCTTTGGGAATCTGGGTTCCACTAAGGCCAGCGCTCACATCACGTTCTGTGGCCACGGAAATAGTATCTCAGATGGATGGGAACTGGAGAGAGCCTCAGCATCTCACAAAGCTTGATGTCTCGTGGCCAATTCTAAAGAACCCTCAGTGGAGATCCAGCTGCTAAGAAGATATTTTGCAGCCTCACATCACTGGAGTTTGCTACACTGAAAAAAAGCACACATTTCCTGAGCACAATGCATTCTAACTCTTCACTTTGTTGGCTGTGTTCTGGTACTCTGCATGGTAGTTTGACATTTGAAGTCTCTCAGTTATCGTATTTCCAAACAAAAACTTCTGGCCTGACTTACTGTTTCCCAAAATGTTGGAGGTTGCCCTTCATTAAAATGAAACCCTTTAACCTCTGTTGCAACTTCTTGAGACTAATTCCTGACCCCAATCTCTCTGTATGGTTTCACTACCTTTTTCTTTTTTTTTTTCCCTTCATTTTCTTTTTTGGTTTTTTTTTTCCTTTTCTTTTTACACTATTCTTCAAACTTGGGAAAGTTCTTGTCCACTTCATTATTACTACTTGGGTATAGTTTAGACAGACTATTCCCATGCCAGTGAGCTGCAGTTACAGTGACATTTATAGAGCATGCACTATTAAATATTGGCAAATACAGTTTTTAACGGTTCCCATTTGCTACTGACTTGCCCAAGGTCAAGCATCAGGGTAGTGGTAGAGTGCAATAGGTCACTTACCTGGGTGCCCCTGTCTTTGAAACCCTTTCTCAAAGCTCTTGCTGACAAGCTAAGTCAGGTAATGAAAGAATATATAAAAGCACTCAGTGCATGTAGGGTCAGGGAAAGGATTTAAATAAGGTCTTCTTTAGGAAGAACCGATGGCAGACACCTGCTGTAGGGAGAGAACAGAGACATGCCTTAAGAAGGACCAAGAAGCAGATCTTGGGTTTCAGAAGGGCAGTTGTTACTTTTACAAAAGATTGGTGTTGATAGTGAATTGCTTCTTTACATAAATAAATACCTCAAAGAAGTTACTGCATTTCCACTACTACAGGACTTGCTGTTTAAGATACCGTACAGTGAGCCAGCCCAATGGACAACACAAAGATCAGACCCTTGTTTCCCCTTCCTTCTTCTTTCCTTTTCCCAAAAGCAATATTGATGACTGCTCATCAAGAAATAATAAACAGCAGAAGGATAAAAGACACAGGCTTCCCAGAAGCACAGTACTGCCTTTGAGCCTTGGCCACCTCTGAGATTTGTCTTGCCATGTAGCAGCTCTGTGAGAGTCAACCACTGTGTTTCCCCTCCCCTCTCCCTTGTAATAAAATAAAATACAATAAGAAAAATGAATGAAGAGAAGAAACCATGTGGGGAGAGAAAGAGGGAGAACATTACATGGGCACCAGAGTCATCAGGGCTGTGTACATCTGTGAAACGCAGTTCTCTAAGCCTTGCGATTGTAGCTGCCACACCATGAGTATACTCAACAGGGTTCTACTTGAGTTTCAGTTAATATAATTTTAGAAGCACTTTAAAGTGCTGAAACCCATTGGAAATAAATCTGAAGTAACCCAGTGGACTGATTTTTCTTCCACCAGCTTCCACTTAAAAAATAATATACACAAACATCCTATAACAGGGAACTAGATCCTGTTTCCATTCGCACTGGTGGAATGAATGCCACATGACTGTATCAGTAAATAGGATTAAAACATTCAAGAATGTCACTCAGAGAACTAGAGAGCAAATAAATTTTATTGGTTTTATTTTTTCTCATACATGTTTGGATTTTTTAAACTTACTGTTTCGTTGCAGTAAAATACAATGATGAAAGCAACATGAATACGAAATTAAATTATTTACATTCACAACCTTTCTAAAGCAACAAAATTTAATTGTATAAACACAGAACTAATGCAAAAGTGAATGAGGCTGCTTGCTGGACTTTGTTTTCCAAATGTATTCCTGAGGAGACCACCGATCCTCTAATCCTTCTGTTCATTTCCATGTCTTGGCAATAGTACCTGCTGGTAGTTCAATAGGGACATATGACGATACTTCATTAATGTAACATGTACCGTACAGACTCACGTAACATGTCTGCTTATCTTTCATTTTCTCCACATCAGCTGCACAAACTACCACTCTCTACAGTTTGTTCAACTGCTGAGGATCACACTATCAAGCTAAAAACAAATGAGGGTGGATTAATGAAGTAGTTAAGGAATACGTCCAAACACTCAGCTGGTGATTTCTTTTTTCACTGTTTTTCCTTCTATATTGTTGAAAGAGCAGTGCTGTACTATTGAACTTCTACTGTAAAATACTATCGACCCATTTTTACCACTTTCTCTCTCCTGTGCTCATTTACTTTTGTAAAACGATGTAAAAATCTATCAGATAGGAATGGTAGGCGATGGCTTTCCATTTGCATTTACCATCTCCAGCTGCCTGGCTTTGCTCTCCTCCCTTCTCTCCCTGCTCCTGGAGAGCTCCTTCCCAGCCCTTTCTGATGCCTGGAGGTATCTCAAGCACGTAATGACACCAGTTTGACGGTCAGACTGGCCTTTGCTGTCCTCTCTTTTTACCAGTTTAGAGGGCAATATCTCTTATACCCTTCTTTTCTTCAAACGCTGTCCAGGTCTTCTCAGTAGCATGCTAGCGAGCTTGTCAAGGCGTGTCTTTAATTGCTCCTGCAAATCTGCTCGTGGAACATTTCCATGGCACATTTAGATTTTGTGTACAGAGCACGCTTTCCACATGCAAGCTCCACCCGTAGCCAAGTGTGGAGGATCTGGTTGCCATCACTACTTAACTGGAAGTGATCGTGAATCTTTTCAGTGGCTAGCTTGCATCTGAGGAATTATGTCTTCAATTCATGTGGCGGAGGCCGATACATCTGATGCTGAATTGGGCTGGTCTATGACTGTCTCCGGTCCACCATGAGAGCTTTCATGTAGTTCTAGAACCACATGAATATTGGATTCTGAATTCTTCTCCGGGAGACACAACATACAGTCATGGTCATTTTAAATAACATCCCGTCATAAAGCAAATAGTTACCAGATAGGAACAATTGGTTGCATCCCATTTTGGCATGGCATATGTAATAAAAACACAAATCAGAATATGAGGACATGTGGTTTTCAGCTGTGTCCATCTCACTCACACCAATCAGTGAAAAGATTTTTAGTGCAGATACAGTCCAGAGATGCAGTCCAGAGACGCCTAGAGCTGTAAAACTTCAAAAGATAGAGGGAAAACAAGATAAATTTTCATTTTTTGTAAATATTTCAGCAGATTACATGTTGTGGTCATCTGGATAGCTTGTCTCAGAGGTGGGTTTATTTAAAAGAAAGTATTTGTAGCTGTGCAACACTGAAGTCCACGGGAAGATGGAGTCCATAGAGCACTGGCTGGAGGATAAAACTGCCTCTTCTTTTCCTCACCAAAGATCGTAAAAAATAAAAATAACAACCAAGAGTAAATGTCTTCTCTTGCTAGCCTGGGAATAGAGTTACAACACATTTACACTCCTATAAATGAGATCAAATTTGGCCCTTCTTAATTAATCCTGGGTCATAGTGAGACTTCAGAGTACTTTACCCTGGAAAGCTTGAAATAACTTCAAAGAACATCTTCTAATTGACAAGTGTATTCATTGCCAGAGAGGAGTGTAACACCCAGCTGTGCTCCAGAGGAAATTTAAGGCACAGACATACTGTAGATCAGATAAAGTCTGCATCAATGCTCTCAAATGTGAAATTTCATTGTCTTCACTAATGCTAAGCAGTGCACATCTGCCAATTAAAAGTCCCTCCATTCTGGTGTCCTCTCTGTAGTGGTAGGTCTGTTCGCCTTGACTCACTGTTGCTATTGAATTACTGCAGTTATAGCTGCACGTCTTCATAGTCAGCAGAGTATTTGCTTCCTCCCTGAGGTTACTACAAAGTTGGAACGAGCTGACAGTTTCCAGATCTCCTATGAATATGCCTCACAAAAGCAAGAACACTGGGATATTTTGAAGCTTAGTGATGTTACTCGGTGGCTCTGATTCTCCTCTCCGTCAAATCTGCTATGAGAAACGTCTCCTGCCTTCAGTCAAGCTATCATCTCAACCGCCCTCCTGGGCCACTTTCCAACAGCTATTGCGATAAGTTGAAGATTATTTAGGGCCCTTTACAAACTGCTGGGGTTTGCCGTTGAGTAAGGAATCTAGTCCACGCTCCATGCAAATAACAAGCAGATGTTTGAGGGGGGAGGAGGCTTGTACAGCGGTTCTGCAGCTCCAGAGGTTTTCCTTACAAAGGATCGATCCTTATAGGGCCAAGACTATGAATTCAGGCTTTCTTTGGGTCAATGAATTGCATTCTGGTTGTACGGAGGGTACCACAGCATTGTGATATGGGTGTGGATCTCCGTTAAATGGAAAGAGCTTGCTTTCTTTTTCCTTTACAATACTGGGTGGTGGCAAAGCGGTTAGGGACTTGGCCCACACCTGCCTGGTTTGAGGAACTGAGAAACAGAGACAAGCTTTTGCAATCATTGGTGCAGATTTATCTACTTCCACTGTTAATTATCCATTATAGTAAACCTAAGAAGTGGAAGAGAATCTACCAGGCTACCCCATTCCCAGTCCAACATAAAACTGCTCATTTATAGAGAACACCATGTTTCTATAGTGCTTTGGGAAGCCTGGTTTCAGATGTTTGACTTTTATTTTTTTATTCTACTTCCCAAAAGAATCTGCTCATTAGTAAAATATTTCATTATATTAATCAGAAATTTCCTTTTTCTTAATCAAATCTTCTTCTTCTGAATTAAATAGTAGCACTGATACCCATTCCTTTTTTTTTTTGCCTCGTTGCTTGAATCCTTCAGATTTCTGTGGATTTTTATAACTCCTTTGTCTCTCCTGCTTGCCAATCTGCGTGCATTTATTGCAGATGTTTAATAGATCAGTTCTTCTTACCCATTCTCTTTATGCTTTCCTCCACACACGCTCTCTTCAGCATATTGGTATATTTTTGGTAACCACCTAGGGATATATGACACACTCTAAGCCTGCTCGTAGCAGTCATGTAGAGACACACACTTCCCTGCTGTAGGAGGTACTAATGAAACTGTAAAGAGTTAGTGATGCCACCAGGTCTATGAATTGAAAAGGAGATGCCTTCCCCATCTGCCCTGCCAGGAACACCTTACATCAAATGTAGGAAGCAACACCACCACTGTTACGGTTGCTCATGTGCTGTAGCTTGACTGTGATGCAGGACTGTAATACAGGGGGTTAACCCCCCTCACCGTGCCATCACAGTTTATTTTTAAAATGCTGGGGAGCAGCAGAGCAGCTGGGATATCTGCTGAGAACCAGGAGACCTTGGTGTACTGTCCCATTCAGCCTGAAAACTCGCATTTCTCATAACAGAAATCATACCTATCAACAAGCGATAGTGCAGGAAGTGTGGAGGTGGGTTGTCTTTGGGAGAGAGAAAGATGGGGAATAATTCATGGAGAAGAAGAATAGCCGTGACCTGTGCTCTGCACCATGGAGCACATACACAGGAATGAGCAGTCCTTGGTGCTGGTCTGCTTTTTTTTTTTACCTCCTCCTTTACAGGTATGCAAGGTAAAAGCAGGATTTCAGGCAGCACTTTGCAGGTATTGGGCTATAGAGTGATAATGAAATACTTTTAATTGTATTAGTAATAGGGCCTGGATTTACATGCCCTGCACTAGGATCGCTGGGACTCCACTGAATTGGATTAGGTCAATTTTTACTGATCTGGGACAAGGCAACAAACCTTTCTGAATGGGTTAAGCCAAATTCTCCTGACCTCAGAGCTTCTAATATGCCATAACACACTGGGACAGTCTCCTTCACCTGTTTCTTTTATTCCCAAAACAAACTCTGGAATATGAGCAACTTCCTCTCCACTTTAAGATAACAGATAAAAATTAGGTTTTGTTGCTGCTGTTTTTGTTTGAAGGCAATAAGAAAGCATATGTAATATGTCTGCTATAATTAAGAAGATACGATCATTACGTTAGGACCCTGCTATCACTCTTTGACACACATTTCAGCGGCTCAGGTCATAATGTAAGGGAGGTTTGAAGAACATCCCATTGCAAGAGGCATAGATGGATCGTGTCCACTGCACAGCCTTTTCCAGGCTCTTCTTCAAGGTCCTATTTCTTATCTCCAGCAATGACTCACAAAGCACTGACACAAACAGCATGGGCTACATGGACCTTCTACTCCACACAAATCCCCTTCTCTGTTTCGTGGCCAGCATCCCCAGCCAACCATGACAGAACACACCTGGCCCATTTATCAGCCAGCTCGCAAGTGGTTATCAGGGCTTGCCAGCCTCAAGCGGCTTGAGCCTTAAAGAAACAAATGTTCCCGATACGCATCTCACAATTCTGCTGTGCACTTCTTCTATCGTTCCAGTCTCTTCCTCCATTTCAGCCACCTTTATTCCCTCTTACAGCTCCTGAAACAAATTTTTCTCCTGTTTATGTTTCAGATTCTGGAGCGCACCCAAATTTTTTAAGCTCCTATGCACCTTCAAGTCCTGTTTGCTCCTTTTCTTGTTCTGGAGGCTGATCCTCTTGATCTAGGAAGATAAACTCCATGTTGACCATAAAGAGCCCGCACCCATTGAAGGCTTCTCCTTCTCTTCCCTTGATTAACATCTGTCTTACTCTCTCTCTGTGCCTGCCAAAAGAGCAGGCTTCTTCAGCCTCTGCATAAAGTTCTCTCCTTAGATGAGATGAAAATGGTTTCTGTTGAGGTTTGGGCCCTGCAGGCATGGACCTTCAGACATTGTCCCGGGACTACAATGTCCGATCTTCTCCCCAAGAGACCTGTGGAACATTAATCACGCCTGGAGGATTCCCACAACCAAGTCACCATGTGCAGGTGCCTCCCAGAGACAAGGTTTGTCTTCAGATGGTCTTTAGAGCTAATTCAATCTGAAAGAGCAGCAGTGATTTCATTCTGTGAATCAGCCTGCTTCCGATTTAGGAAGTTGCCTAGTCCTCTGGTGTCAAACTGGTGTCTTTCTAGAGAGGTAAAACATATGTCTGACAACTGCTGTCTGGAGTCTACATATTAAAGGAGGCCTTAAAAGCAATACAGATAAAAAGAAACATCCAACAATTGAGCTCTGTTTTATTTAAAAGACAGTTAAAGAAAGAAAATGGCCTAATAGTCAAATTTAGAAGGAGCATGTGAAGTCACTCCTGAAGTATCCACTCTTGAGTTCACTGAAGCATCTGCATATTTGTATACACTTAACTAGGAAGGAAAAAAGCCAAGACATGTGTCAAGGGAAGGGAGGAAAGGATTTTAGCTGTTAAGGCTACAAACTTGGGATGAAAATGTGCTCTCCAGTGGATAATGCTTCCCCCACAGTGACAAGAAAAAAGCATAAACTTCTCAAAGTTGAGACTAGCCTAACTGCCAGACTTAGACTAGATTGGGATCGGGAATCAGAAGACCTCCATTCAGTTCCTGGTTCTGCTGCCAGCTGAGAGATCGAGTGATTTACCACATGCGTTTGTCCCTTAATTTTCTCCTTCCTTGCCTCTGCTTCCCCAGCTGTAACTGGAGCTCTGCTTTCCAGCACAACGTCTGTGGGCAGCCTATGAAAGGCTTCTTTCCTGAGAAGACATTTTTTTGTAACATGGACAGCTTGACAAAGAAACTTCTACTACCACTGTGTGCACAGTGCTTTAATTATTCTACCTTTCTGTTTACCTTGGTGTGATATCCATATCTGAGAACCACAAAATTGATAAAAACAAACACAACCTCATAAGTGGAAAGGGTTTAGCCAGAAAACAAGTTAGTCCTTTTAATGGTGATGGATAGGCAGGAGCATGGTTCACGGCTAGGAATAGCACTGCTTAGCTGCCTGCTCTTTGGCCAGGGCCAGAGCATTTGACCGACCCTACCCACGCTTCCTGTCATCTTGTGATTTGTGATTAATTCACTGGATGGATGGCACTTTACGCATGTCAAGCAAAGTCACAGCCCTGGCCTTCAGGGAGAGCCCACCTCTATGTCAAGCATCCTGAAGATAAACAGTGGCATAAATACTGCTGAACTAGATATTCTTGATCCTGTTAAGACTCTGCTAAGTGGTTTTTATAGAAAACTGTACAAAGAACACAGGCTTTCATTCGTTCATTGGTATGCACCTTCGAAACTTGCTTATTCAGCTTTCATTCAAAAAAGAGTTATGGGTAATGTATAGGTAATTTAAGATAATGTTGGGGATTTGGCTTGGACACAGCCTTTCAGAATCAGGCCACCAAGCTACTCTGAACAATCATGGCTCTGTGTTTCTGTCCTCTGAGGGAAAGCTTTTGTTTGTTTTTTTTTTTCCTTCATTTTCCTCTGAGGTTTCTTATATTGCCATCCAGAGGGACCTGGACAAGCTTGAGGAATGGGCCCGTGCGAACCTGCTGAAGTCCAACAAGGCCAAGGGCAGGGTCCTGCACCTGGGTCGGGTCAGCACAGGCTGGGGCATGAAGGGACGGAGAGCAGCCCCATGGAGAAGGACTTGGAGGTCCTGGTGGGTGAAAAGCTGGACAGGAGCCGGCAATGTGCGCTCACAGCCCAGAAGCCAACCGTGTCCTGGGCTGCCCCAAAGCCGCGTGGCCAGCAGGGCGAGGGAGGGGGTTCTGCCCCTCTGCCCTGCTCTGGGGAGACCCCCCTGCAGTGCTGCATCCAGCTCTGGAGCCCTCGGCACAGGAGAGACATGGACCTGCTGGAGCGGGGCCAGAGGAGGTCCCAGCAATGCTCCGAGGGCTGGAACAGCTCTGCTGGGAGGACAGGCTGGGAGAGCTGGGGGGTTCAGCCTGGAGCAGAGAAGGCTCCGGGGGGACCTTCTTGCAGCCTGACAGGACTGAAAGAGGCTGATAAGAAAGATGGGGATGGAATTTTTAGCAGGGCCTGTTGCAATAAGATGAGGGATAATGACTTTAAACTAAAGAGGGTAGATTTAGACTAGATCTAAGGAAGAAATTTTTGACAATGAGGGTGGTGAACCACTGGCCCAGGTTGCCCAGAGAGGTGGTCGATGCCCCATCCCTGGAAACATCCCAGGTCAGGCTGGACGGGGCTCTGAGCAACCTGCTCTACTTGCGGATGTCCCTGCTCATGGCAGGGGGTTGGACTAGATGGCCTTGAAAGGTCTCTTCCAGCCAAAATTGTTCTGTGATTCTATGATTCTATATTCATGACTGGCCAGTGTTGGCGAGAAGGCCAATTCTGCAAATGTGGCAGGATTAAAGTGACCTGTCTGCTGGTGGATTCCATGTGCTCCTGGGCTTCAAAATCAGTTGTTCATAATGCACCTTATTAAGGCGAAAACTTGAAGTTGAAGGTAGAGAGGTCAGAAGGGAGAGAGAGGGAGAGGAGACAACTGTTTCAGCGTGCAACGAAATCATAGCTGCATGGAGGCATGGGTGAGATGAAGGGAAGCTTTTAAAATATTAACAAAATTGCAAAACAGTCCCTAGGGGTGCTTTACGAATATTTGATTTGATGACAATGTGATTCCAATTCGCTCTTTGCCAAGAGCTGGGAGGGATAGCAATCACAGAATCACAGAATCATTAAGGTTGGAAAAGACCTTAAGATCATCAAGTCCAACCATCCACCCAACACCACCATGCCCACTAAACCATGTCCTGAAGTGCCACATGCACATGTTTTTTGAACACTTCCAGTGATGGTGACTCCACCAGTCACGTCTGGCGATCCCTCCAAATGGCATCTTTCTTTCTTAAACACCCCTTCATTACTGTTTGCATATAATAGCTTGAAATCAGAGATTACAGTTGGGAGGGCAACCTGGCAACATTTCTTCTCTGTCTGGTATTGCCTTCACTCCTAGATAGGCTGCTCTAAATGGTATCTGCTCCATTGATGGACTTCTTCTAAGGAAAGTTCAGTTCCATTTCATTTGCTCTCTTGACTTTTAAAAAAACAAAAAAAAAAAAAAAGAGGAAGAAAGAAAATTAAATTGAATATTGAGAAAAATTGCACTGGAAGGAAAGAGAAGGAGCAGGGATTTCCTTAAAACACAAATCCAAGGTCTCAGTTATTGTTACATCCAAGCCTGCCAGCTGTGAGACTACCAACACCTAGCTCTTCCAAGGTCTCTGCAATGCACATAAGGCAGTGTTAGTGTGGGTTAAAGAGCAGGATATCACACTGATTTTCATGGCTTGCATAATTAAGTTAAAATGAAAACAGGGAGCACATTTTCTTTTACAAAAGAATCCAAGAACTACTGTAAATATGGAGGTATCTATTTCCTTAGAGTTTGGCTAGCTGCAGTTTTGGCTCTGTCTGTGCTAGTAAATTAAGCAATACCAGAGAGTTATTGTTTATATTGTTAAATAACAGCAAAACAACAATTAATAGAGGTTCCTGGCAATGTTTTGACCTTGGCCAAACAACTTCTGATCATGGTTCAGGCATCAGCATGGGCTAGCGACCAATCCCAAAAGGCAGAAGGCTACAGCCACCCCGTTTTGGATATTAGGAGGGTTTTTTATATAGACGAAAGCTTCTCCATGCCAATTGGCCTCAGTACCAAGGAAGAGTCCCAGACTTATTTACTGTAATAAAATATTTAATTTGCTAGTGTAGATATCTCCTTTGTGTCTCTGATTTCAGTTGAGCTGTTCCCAGATTAGATTGGCGAAAATTCTGGTTGAGGACCAATACATTATCAGTATTCCTGTTTAGCAATGAATTTAACCGTCAAAGCTATTTACAGCTGTTGTTGCTGTTTGCTTCTTTGCTTGTTTAAAAAGTTTAAATATGTTTGTTTCCAAACTTACAAATTACTGAGGCCATTTCTTATGTCTTAGTGAATTGCTTTAATTTCAGCCTTAGCCTATAAAAAACCCAGGGCCAGCTGGAAAGCTGCTACAGTTCTCACACCAGTTTATAAAATGCCAGCATAGACCAGTAAAGGGGGGGGAGCTGTTGGCTCAGGAAGGGGCACGGAGAGACTAGCTGCTAATATTGACATAATTAATACGCTATGGAAGCACTCGCCTGCAGAAAGCGTTGGCCTCACCCTGAGCTCAACGCTGGGACTCCAGCCATTGCCCCTGCCCCTTCCCCATCGCATTTCCCTTGTTTCCAAAATCCTGGAGTCAGATACGTGGTCTACACCTTCTCTGCTCCTTCCCCCATGAAAGAGCTGCCCACTGCGATACGGAGCAGCTAATCTGAGCTGAAAAGCATGAGGCAAGAGAGCCGCAGGCGCGTTCGCCTTAGGCCAGGATCTCCACGGTGTCTGTCTGTGCTCTGAACGCCCCTTCCCCGTTCATTAATGCAGAGCCCTCCCGTCGAGAGCAGCTTTGCACAGCAGCGTAAAATCAGGGGCTTAAAATATTACCGAGCCCAGGTCTCTGCCTGCTCTCCTGCCCTTGCCGCAGAAGAGAGAGTGGAGGGGAAGGTGGAAGGAGCCTCACGCCTGCCATCCTCGTGCCAACCCAGCTTATGCAGGGTTAATAAATTGAATTATAATGCGGGCCCTAGGGTAGGCACATTTATTTATTGCTTCTGCCCTCATAGGACCATTAACCTCTAGAAGAAATGGTGATGCGGAAAACCAAGCTGGCAGCAAAACACTCCATGTCACCTCAGGTCTGGCCAGATCACCTCCGTCACACCCCTGGTCCCTGCTCTTGGCATCCGTGCCGCCGTGTGCTTTCAGAGCTGCAGCTGGCAGGCCCTCCGCAGTGCAAGACGGCCACTTGGTGCAACTTCTTGCTCTTTATTTACCAACTGAGGCGGTGCCAAAGCTGTTAGAGTGCGCTGGGCAGCAGGGCAGAGCCCCTAGTCCATGTGCTCCCACCATGACTGGTGCCTTTCTAACACCACTTCATCCCCTTGGCTTCTGCATGTTCCTCCGCCTTCTTCCTCAGAGGCAACTACTTAAGAAACAATCCTCTCCAAATCTAGGCCATGGAGACCTCTGCTTGTTTCCATTAAGCATATAATTACACGGAGAATGTTGTTTGACTCATTGGCTTCAGTCCAAGCCAATGCACAGATGCTAAACAATGTCAGGGTAGGAGGTAAAACACATGTGAATAAGATTTCCATTTCCAGCTCCTTGCTTTGATGCTGTGCTCGTCCCCCCCTCACACACATCCTTCCCTGAATTACAATTTGTAGCCTAACACAAGCTCAGCTCAGCTGAGAAAGCTCAGCTATGGGCTTCTCCTCCACATTCCTGGACAAGCTGAGGTGTGAGGGAGGCAAAAAGACGCTTAAGATCCTCCAGTCAGGCTAAAATCTTCACACCCTCTCCATCCAGATGTTGCAACATCTGGGGATGCAGAGCAGATGGGAGTTATGGTGCAATCCTGACCAGGACAGCAGGGTGACAGGGAGATGGGACCTGCCCTTACCCTAAACACGGCGTTACTGTCTCTCACAAATCCTCCCTCAGCCCACAGCTTTGGCCAGCGGCAGATCCCGGCCGCCCTACGCCCGGTCCCACCGTGTGCAGCAAGTGCACCGGTTGGTCTGCAAAAATGCATACAATTTATTTTCATTTCTGCAGTCACTTTATACCAGATGAGAGTCACACAGATGCTTATATGACCTCCAGGAAGGAGAAGTGCAGGGGTAAAAAATGACCAGCCAGGGTGAGACGGGGAAGGGTCTTTCGATTTTTTGTCTATGCAAACATTTCTCTGCCTCAGAAGACTGCGAGGTGCATAAACCCTGTGGTACCCAGGACCACTCAAAAGTGTTCACAGGAAAAGCACGTAAAATTCAGAGCTTCCCATCACAGGGAAAAGGGAAGAAACAGATTTGAGAGAGAAAGATCATAGAGATGGGGGGAAATATCTTACTTAATTAGATTCAACTCCAGACTACGGCCCCATCAACTGACCTACAGATTTGGGTTTTTATAAGATCGCCATCACCAGGATGATGGTGATAAATATCTCAATAATATCTCAATAATATCCCTTGACAGAGGAAATAATTGAATGCTCTTTGGTATATGTCACACCACCATGTCCCCAGTACCGCTGGGTCCGAGCGGCTGAAGATACTGATGGGAGCACAGACCAGTGCTCTTTGGCTTCTTCCAAAAACAAACCACCCCTGTGTTTCCCGAAGAGCAAAACAGATTTTTAAAAGAATATTCCACCTCCTTTCGCTTTTGATTACTGTTTGCGGCGTGCATCTGCCAGCAGCAGGACTTTGTGTCCTTGCCCTCGCGGAGGGGCAAGGGCCGTATTTACACATCCGCACGCTTCGAGAAAGCTGCAAAGACATCCCAGCTATTGGTGTCAGCAGGACCAAAACATTTTCATCCGCTTTGGGGATGCGCTAATTGCCGTTGCACGCGCCGCGAGGCAGCTGGTGCGTGTTGCCCACCTTTAGCATCATCGCGGGTGTTTGCCTCCAGCCTGCTGTGCCTGTCAAGGATGGGGAGAGGCGTCTTCGCTTGCATTTCCATTCCCATTAATACAGTTGTATTTTGTGAGGTATTTGTTTACACGAGTCTTCTCCGTTCGCTCCTCTCAGGGGAGCCATTAATTTATCTGCTTTGCTTTCCGTCAACAGGAGTTGACAGAGGGAGTTATGGGTTAACTGCTCTGTTTAGAACGAGTGGCAGGTGCTGGTCTCACTCAAGTTAAATGAAAATATAAATATCTCTTTACCTACCCAAGAACTCAGTTTAAATGCACAAGGCCCCAGCGTTTAGGTTCAACCTGTTTATAAGCCTAACGACCCAACACGGCACTGAAAGTGTTTAGTGACAGCTTGGAACGTGAGGCTGCCCCAGACCCCAGCTACATATAATTATGGAATTAAAATTTCAAAAATGCTTTAATTATAGTAGGCACTACGCTTATAATGCCAGAAAGGAGCCTAATTTTGGAGAAATACCTGCTCCATCAAACCCAGGCCCCCTTAAAGGTCCTTGATTTCTTCATTTTATTCCTTTTCATCCTCAGCACTGACACTTTTGAAGGCTGAAATATAATGCAGTGCAGCCCATGCCATAAATGTGCACATTAAAAGTTTTGTACAGGGAGCTGAACTTATAAAGCCCCATTTTACTCCCCAAGCAAAATGAATAGAAGATACTTCATTGTAATTTAATGGGCTTTGGATCAGATACACAGTTCACAGAAGCCATTGCTGATGTGAAGCCCAACGCCAGTCAGGAGATGACACAACAAATTCACTCCGCACCACTCACAAATACAGGGAGAAAAACGTGTTTTGTTTTTCTTAAAATATAGCCTCCATGCAGCATGATTTACAAAAGAAAAAACTCCAAGGCATAGGGAAGTTCTAATTTATTTTTTTTTTACATTCATTTCTCCCATATGGGATACCAATAATTGCTACTGAAATAAAAGGGAAGAAAAAGAGGAAGAAAATGCTGACTGCATTTGACTGTTTTGCTTTCAACAGTTTTCAACTTTTCTTGAAAACAGTGTGGTAAAGACACAGCAGAGAGAATAAAGTATTAACAGAAATTCCAATTAAAGACAGAGAAACTTCCGCCTGGGAGCAAGGAGCAATGGGTGAGGTGTGGCCGTGAAGCAGAGGGGTTCCAGCCAGGCAGCTTCCACGAAGCAGCAGCAGCTCTCTTGGCAGGAACGGAGCGATATTATCTCTCAGAGTTACGAATGTACATCTGATCATGGGTGGTAGGGGCTAGAGCTGGAAAAAATCTATTAGAAGGGTTATTAGAAACCCCCTGTTCTACTGCTTGAAAACGGGCTCGAAATAGAGATTTTTAGCTCAGGCAAAAGATTGCATACCTAAAGCAGGTACGGTTCTAACTTCCAGTTTAGACAGCGGAAAAGAGTTCCCCAGTCTGTTTTCTTCCCAACCCAATGTATTGCCCTCTTGCCTGAGCTAGTGCAAACCCTCTGTGAAACCACACTATAAAACCAGATTGATTTTAATCTAGCCCAGTTAAAGTTGAGGTAGGTTAAAAATCGAAAAAGGTAAGGGTTTGGCAGATAAGGGCCCTTTTTCTTTTTATTTCCAGACCATTTCCCTGATCTGCTTATGGTGTGGTTTTACAAACAGCCGCACCAGTACCCCCAGGGAGGCAGCAAGCAGCAGGGTGGCTGAGCCCTAGCAGGAGGGAACATCTCAAGCTGGGTTTGTCATCAGAAACGTTGAAACGTGGAGCCATTCCTCCACTGAGGTTGACATTTTCAAGCCCAGGAGCCTGAACTTTGGTAAAAACAAACTTACGTTTAAAGGATTCTTGGCAATTGGATTTCCTGCGGGTTTCTGCATCCAACAGATGTAAGCATTGATCCAGCTTCATTTGGGCAACGATATGTACAATGAGACATGTGGCTTCAGGAGCTTATGACTGAGGATGTTGCTGTCTCCTCTGTCTCCATCTGTACCACGTCCTTCTTTACAGATATAATCGTTAGCTAATGAATTAAAGTTTGTATATGGCTTTGAAAATCATGAGCACTAAATATAGGTTTTTATTAGCTCATATCCTGGCAAAATACTTCTCTCATATAAATTACTTTTAAAATTGAATTATCCTTTGTGATTTCTAAAACATACAAAGTGGTTGGACCTCTGCTATTTATCATTCTTTTCTGCAAGAGTTTGCCAAGGTAGGAAGGAAATTGGGTCAAGAATTTATTGCAAAAAGAAAGCAGATAAGCATTTTACTTTAGGGTTCTTTTATGTCCATGGTTCTGATGAGCCTAATAACCTTTGCAAATCATTAGCATGTCATGGCCCAGAATCCATCCTGAAACCGTATGATCTCACCTAATAAGTTTCTTTTTCAACTCCTAGACTCTCTTGGTCATCTTCTTAATATTGGTACATGTCTCATAGATTATTTATTGAAATGACATGCTTAAAAGCATCAAACAAGGCTCTTTACTTGCCTGTAAAACAACTAAGAATGGTTATAGCTGTTTTTCATAAAATGGGCCCAAAAGGCTAAATGCCTTGTCCAGGATCACACAATAAATTAGTGGTACAGCTAGGCAGAAGAGAAACAGTTTCCTAGACTCCTGCCTCTCAGCTGTAGACATAACTATCTCTCCATCTCAGGAATGATGGCACGGTCCAAATTGAAGAAGGGTTACTCGCTATTTAAACCCATGGCCTTGATCTCTTAAATTCTCTTGTCTTTTGACCTTGTGCAAGGTCACAAATGCACGCAGTACACTGCAGGGAGAGTGGCCTCATGATAAGCATCTAGCCTTGGTGTTTTGGGTGGTACTTTTTTTTTTCCCCCCAGAAGATAGACTTTCCAAAGATAGAAAGTCACCTCACGACTTCAACCAAAAAGTTCGTGATTCAGAGATAGCCACTGCATAAGACTCTGTGTTTCCAGAACACATTCTGCTACATTTCAGTTAAATGGTGGAGCTGGCTACTGAGTTTTGGGTTTTCGTCTTTTACCTTGTAAGACATATAAAAGATTGCGTTTGTTGCATCTGTTTGAAACAAATAGTAATAATTAACGTTTATATAGCACTTTCTGCTTTCTAAGCACTGCACAAACACTAACTAATTACTCTTGCTTTAGTGTAAATTAATGTAATCCTACTTTGCTTTACAGTCTATTTGCATCTGTTGTTGACTGAGAGCTAGTTCAATTACTTCTAATCTTTGGTCTAACTTGTCATTAAAGGTATGGCTAAGAAGAGCCATTTACATCTTCAATTGCCTTCTCCCCTCCCCAACTCTTTCATTTGCTTTTCCCTTTTCTTCCCACAATGCCTTTTTGCAGAATATTCCTCAAGATGGACTCCTGAGCACGGTAGCAAAGCTCTCCTCCAGCAGATCAGTGAGCTTTTCCACTCATTTTGTTAAGTGATACAAAACCTTCCACTTCAGGCTCGGTTCTGGGGCCGGTCTTGTTCAA
>NW_010522348.1:0-3562 GCF_000687285.1 Phaethon lepturus
GCTGCCGCCCAGCCCCGGCCCGGCCCGGGACGAGCCGCCGCGGCCCCCGAGTCCTTGTCCCCTCGGTCCCTCTTCCCGGGTGTCACCTCTGAGCATTTTTCCGGAGTGCATTAAGCGGAGACTGACAGCTTCTGCATTAGCTATTCTCTCCCCGGTGGGGAAGAGGAAGAGGGGGATGAAGCAGAGACGTACCTGTTCCAGTAGAGGTTTTAATTTTGTTTATAAATACGTACAGTTCTGTGCGCACACACTGGAGAAAGTGAAGTCAAAGGAATGTTTTTCACTCTCATGGTAACAAGTGAAACCTGTGATTATCTAAAGTCTTCATAAAGTTAATACTAAGTCCCAGATCACCAAATAAGTTTTTTCTTCCCATAGATAAATGCACAACTCTTTAAATTGTTGTAATCAAGGCAAAACTTGTCCTACAGTGTGTTTCCTTACCTTTCACATTTGTCAACAGAAGAAGTAACAAACAGTTTTGGCTATTTGAATTGCTCCTGCTCTACGAGGAACTGTTTTATCATTGTTTTTCATAGCAGGAGTTGTGGGTAAGAACACAGCCACATGTGGTGTGTGATACCGTGTTACTGAGACATCTCTGGCTGCTTGAATAGTGTCTCCTATCTCAAATGATAAGGACATAGCTCATAAGAGCTCCTGGCATATTCGTAAAGGTGTAAAGCATACTGCAGGGAAACAGCCTGTAAAATAATACTCATAGAGCAGTTGTAACAGATATTCCTGGGTCTTTTTATTGACCTGCTGTTAAAGTCTTGGCAATGTGGTGGTCTTCCGTGAGCAAAACTTGAAGGCTAACCTTTGTGAAATCAGCAAGACTGACTCAGAAAATAGCTGTGTTGTTACCAAGCACTAGCACCAGTTACCCCATATGCTTACCTTGCTATGTAAAAATGCACTGTAAGAGTAGAAAAGTAGAAAAGAGTACATTTTTTGATACCCCATTCACAGTGTACGTCCCTACCCACTGTTGCAGCTCCTCATTTACGGATACCTAAATGTAACTGAACAATTAGCTCATTGTATCTGTCATCTTTTTTCCTGTCTTAATAATGAATTTCCATTTTGAACCTTGCTCTATTTATGGGCAATAAATTCCTGTACCACCCCATTTGCCACCCCATGGTGAAAAAAGTCACCATAAATGCCCTCACACTGAGCACCCTGTTGAACTGTCAATCTGACAGTTCCTGAAAGAAGGGAAGCTTCTCCCCAGAGAGCCATAGGAAGTGGTCCTCTTGGGCCGTGAGGGTGGGCATTTGTAGTGATAACACTGTGTCCTCACAGAGCTAGTAACTTTGTCCTTTATTGTACCTGCCATTCTCCTTCAGCTTTAAGATCCTGTTTTAATCGACTCATAACTTTGTCAAGGCCATAACTTCATCAGAAAACAGTTTAGGCTCTAACATGCCCATGGTCTAGGCATTGTATTTGGCAAGAAAGCAAACGTAAGTGGTTCTCTTGCGATCCGCATGAATATCCTTCCATAATGGAGCCATGCCAAAACACTCTGCAGCTAGGGAACACCAGTTCTGTGAAACTTTAAATTACTTCACTGCTGCATGTGTATTATTTTATTATATCATTTATTGTACATGGTCTCTTACCATTTTTTTTTTTTCTGGAGTGCTGTTTCATGCGTTGCACTGGAATAGAAAGTACTTACTTAGTGAGAAGTTTTCCACCATTTCTCCCACTCTATGTGGCATTATATCCTATCTATTGTATTTTCTTCAAGTAATGCTCTGAATACAGAACTACAGATATCACCAGTGTTTTTCCCTCCATGGTTGTTTTGACAGAGTGCTTCTAAAATACTAGTACATTTATTTTCAAGCATTGCTGCAAAACCGAGGCATGCTATTATCTTCAGTTAACAAGTTCTGAGATTCAAAGGAGCTAAGATAAAAGAATCCACAAAGTTTAGGTGTCTCATAGGAGAGCAGTCTAGGACTTTATTTTTTTATAACTATTTAGCAGTATGCCACACTTCATTTACCTACTTATAGCTCTCAGTTACTTCAGGTCCAGATTTAAGTGTTGGTAAACCAGATTCTCATCAGATATTGAAAACACTGGTTAGTGGCCACCTATGATAAATGTAACTCGCACAGCATCAATTACAAACTGAGCTTTTAAGACAGTGTTCAATTGCCTTAACCACTGACCTGTTCTTTTCTCCCTGGAAAACTTTGCTGCATTCACTACTCACTTTTCAACTCCTGTCACAAACATGGAAGAAGTCCTATCAAATGCACTCTATAACTGCTTTAACTTCACAAGCTCAGTTCATATCCATGCTTAATGCTGAAAGAGGGGGACCTATGAAATAAATAATAGTACATACTCCCAATTTTATAAAAATGCATTTACAGAAGGAACATTTTCAGCCTTTTGACTGACTAGTATAGCGACCCTATAGTGATTCATAACTATAAAATTGACAACCCTCAGAATTGTGTTATCTCATGAATCATAGATACTTACCAAAAGTATAACTTAAATCTAAAAATGAAATTAACGTGTCCCATAAAATGAATAAATCACCCACCTAATCCTTCCAGGTTTACCTGGTATAACCCTTTTTTAGACATTAAAAGTAAAACATCTCAGTCACAACAACAAAAACAAAAGAACAGCCTATATTGAGATTCACCTTGAAGCTGACCTGTTAATTATTAACCAGACAAGGTTTCTTTAATAAACTTAGCTACTCTTTCAGTTCTTGGAATATCTGTGAGCATGATGTCAATCTTTTTTGTGACTTGTTTTGGATGCTTTCTTCCATGCACTTTTGTGGCAGATTTTTTACTTTTCCTTGTTACTTAATCTAGTGGAAGAGTAGTGTGGCATTGGAAATTGTACAGCGTTGCTTCATGGCTGTGTCCTTGGAATGATTGTATGGGTACTCGGACATTAATGTTTAGAGAGATATGAACAATTTCAGTGAAAGCATCTTTCCACATGCATATGCAGAAAGGTAGATTTCTGGCACATAAAGGTAGAGTATTCCTTCCTCCCAAGCTTCTGGAAGAGCAGATTTTGCACATTTTCGTTGCCCAGGCTTACTGCCCATCTGCAATTAACATTTCAATCAAATTTTGTGCAGAAAGTATAAATCACTCTTATTTGAAGGGAATTGTGTCTTAATTTGACAGTATGACTTTCCATGAGAAGACTGAACTTCCCTAGATAGTATTTTGTAATGGGTATATTAACATTTCCAGATAACTTTCAGAAATGTTTCCTTCATGCATCTTTCAGTTACTCTAATTATTTGCTGTCTCAACAAGTTATTCTGCATACTTGTTCTGTCAAATTTTGAAAGGAGCCAGTAAAAAGAGGCTTGCATTGAAGAAATTAGGTAGCTACAGTGTGTAAAGTTACAAACCTTCACTATGCAAAAATTAGTTATCAAAATCTGTTTGGTTTGTTAGATATTTCCAAGAACCAGTACCATCACTTACCTTTTTCATTCATTTGTTTTACTCCTCAAATATTCCTCCAAGCCAGACAGCTCAGCAGGAATGTGGGGCTAATC
>NW_010522348.1:3593-5259 GCF_000687285.1 Phaethon lepturus
AAAACCAGGAGGATTTGAGGAATTGATGAAGAATTAAATGGCAGTGTGCAAGGCACCAGGGGAATGGAAATTTCTACCATATGTAGCCTGCAAAATAGACACAGGGCCATAGAGCTGTTTGGGAAAGCAGAAGGAACAGAAAAAGCCTTTCTCTTCACTGCTGCAGTGTGTGGCACCACTGCAAATCATCAGATTTGTAGTAACGACCACTCCCAGTAGTGAAGTGATTACTTGCTGGCAGTTCTGACAGTTTTTTAATTATTATTATTGTTAATACTTACTACAAATGTGGATGGAATACTCTGAAAAAAAAAATTATGAGAAAAAAATTTTTTTAAAATTCCTGACCATTTAAAATATTGTATGAGATGACACTGAAAGCAAAGGGTAACTAATTCCATGCAGTATGCCTCTGAATGATGTATATTGCCTGAAATGTCAGCAACAGTAAGGAAAACACGTATTTTGACCTATAAACTGCACTGCCAAAGTACTGGAAAAGACTATATGCATTGCTAAATTGTTAGCACAACTTTGTGCACTTACAGTTAAATACATTGAGTTTTCAAAAGTAACAGTGACAAGTTTCTCTTCATTCTGTTCCACGTCCTGTGTAGCACTACAGTCATAAGAAAACAAAGATGGTTTAATGTGTTTATTTTAGCTGCATTTAGCTTTCATTTTAGCTGTAGGTTAGCTTTTAATTGAAACACATTCCTCTTTGGATCCAGATACAAGCAGCTGCACAATCTTGATAAATTTCTTCCAGCAAGCTACATCTTTTACATTTTTCTAAGGCGGCATATGTATACTTGGACTTTTTGTTACTTTCGTCCCTCAAGTATTCCAAAGAAGCAGCCTTAGGTTCCAGCATGACCAAATATGGGGATTATAAATTATATTCCTACATAATCGAATATGGAATTGAAAGGAATGTAATTGAATAAAGCAAAATTGAATCATAGGCATGTTTATATATCCCTTTAATATGTCCCTGGAGATGGATTGATCTATAGAGACATGAAGAGTTGGTTTGTTATTCAATTTCACATCTACTACAGAGATGCAGGGTCAAAACCATGTGTATTTTAGTATCCTTGTCTATTTTGGTTCAAATAAACATTTTATTGTGCAGCATCCACTTTTTCCAATTGATGTAAACAGTACTGCGCATTTTGATGTACACAAACAGACTTTGCTCTGATTCACTTCTGTACCTGCTCTCTCTCAGTCCTTGCAGGTAGCATGGACTCAGCCTCACCAGACTGAACACAACCTGGCACCTCTGCAGCTCTGCAAAGGCGTCTTAGAAGGTGCTTATAGCCTAGTATGCCCCACAGTGTACAGACACCGTTCCTCAGCACTGAGATATGACACCCTTGGCATCCTTATTTCTTGGCTAGTTGCTCTGTCACCAGGCCAGATGCTCAGAATGGAGCAGCATGAGGTGCAGAAGGAATCAAGGAGCTTGTGAACAAGAAGCACATATTCATAATTTTGCAGCTGGAACATTTCTCATTAACCTAGCAACAGAGCTGGCCCAGGCCACCGTCCACCACATCACAGAGCAGAACTGTTTCAGATTTAAGAAGCCAAAGATATACTTATGCATTTGGGTTAAAACCAACTGTCAGGACAGGTTATGTCATGATGGTGTATAGGAACC
>NW_010522348.1:5290-44060 GCF_000687285.1 Phaethon lepturus
CCTGTAGTTAGGTGATCTGTGGTCTCTTTAATGCGGGTGTCACTCTAATCTCCCTTGCTGCTGTCTAATCTCCTGAACCCCAGTGCTAATGTCATACTGAGTACAGTGAGGGTGGTTAGGATGCTGGAGGTGTCTGCCTGGCAGGTCACATCAGAATAACCTACAGCCCAGCCTATCTAACTGTCCTGCAGGTGTCGAAGGACCTGTCTGAAATTGTTCATACACAAGCTTGTGGGAAGGAACCAAGCTTTAAAGTGTACACTGCTGCAGGAGCTTACTCTGCTGCAGTGAGTGGGAGCTCATGCCTGGGAACATGAAATATGAGAGTTGCCTTAGCTCTACATAAGTCACAAATGTCCACTGATTTAGTGAAAGGCACGTTATCAGGAGGACCAAGCAGGCCCATGTAGACGGCTCATTCTTCTATCATCTTATTCTCCTCCAAAGCATTTTTGTCTCCTCCAAAGCTGCTGTATATGTACATATATATATATACACACACAAGGACAGAATGTCCTTGTACGTCTCAGTCCCAGTATGTCTTAGATACCTACTCCATTTTCTACAGGGACACCTGAAGCAAAATAAAAGTCTTAATCCACTCACAAATCAGATCAGCCTGCAGAAAGGTATAGTGGAGGAACACCAACAGTGTAGAACTTCTTATGCAACAGTGATAGGCCAGAGCCTTAGTCCATTTTGCTTGTTATTTCCTTCTTCTCCCAAACTATAACCAGCTGGCCTCAGAAGTGCAAACATCATTAGGACTGACCACGGGCTCTGCCATTTTTTCTAGACTCCCACACACTTAGGGTTTGTCTGTACTAGTAGTTTAAGTATGCCTGGGACCATCCTTTGTCCCTGAAGACATCTGGTATGGAACAACCTATATCCATACTTTTTTATACTGCAAAGTAATATGGTTACATCCAAAATGGTCCGTGAAGAATTGTCTCTTGCTTGTGTTAAATCCCAAGCTGCCTGAAAATTTTTTGAGAGGGAGCCAGGGAAAACCCCAAGGACCCCATTCCAGGACCTTTCTAACATTTTAACAGTACAGACAATCATGTTCTGCTCCCTGACAAAGTTCCCTGGCATTAACTTAGTGGTTAGCTAATTTAATATGACATCACTGGTGCCTGGTGTAAGAGGTTAGGAGCCCAATACATTTGCAAACAAATGAGTCTCTCCTAGGCATCCATTTGCAAACTTACCATGTTTAACATTAGAGTGTAGGTGGCTAATTAGGGTCTAGTTATTGCATATCTTTAGATCTTGATGAATGTGATGTGGTTACTGTTTCCATCTCCAGAGATGCTGCTGGTGGGCAGTCTTTTGTTGAGGCTGCTGCAAAGCTGCCTCTACACCCCCAGTGCCAAGTCTTCTAGCACAGCAAGAGCTGGTGCACAGTCCCATTCAGGACTAGGGAGGGCTTTCTGCCTGAAATATGCAACATGTCAGCAAGGAAAAAGTAAAGAATAGGCACTGCCAATTCTTCTGTGACAATTTAGGACCAAAAAGGAAAGAAAAGAACCAGATAAGAAGTTTCTATGTGAGACCGGTAGTGTCAGTCTCAGTCCTACTTGACACCATTGCTGAGCCTCTAGGCACAACATACAGACACTGTATGTTCAAGTTGCCTCCATGAAAAAGCAATGTAGCCAAGCTGGGCAGCTCTCAAGGTAAAAATGCTCAGCATCCCAGCAGAATTTATTCCAACCACAAATTCATCTCTCTGGCAATGAAGGCATAGTTGGCAGCATTTGCTGGAGCTGAGGAAAGAAGATAAGGGGCTTCTTCAGGTCCCCTTGTCTACACACCCTCACGTTTATGTCTGGGAAATCTTTTTTGACATGATTTGTCTGTTATTTGCTATTACATGTTGTGCTCAGCTATGTACTCTGCATCTTATCTCCGTGCTCTTGTTTTCCTACCTTGTTTTTGCTTTTCTAATTTTATTTTTGGTCTTTGACCTAGTTTTTCCTTTTCCTGTTTGAATAAACATGTTTGAATTGTTAAAGGTATGTTGATGTCTCTTGTTTTTCAAAGTAATTCTAGGGCTCCTAAGGCTTTATGTCCTTGCATGACCAGCTGCTGCAAGGCAGCACAGCCGGCTCCTATAGAGTTCAGGGTCCAAAACTAGAAGAGAGCATAAAGAATAAAGAGAAAGGATGTCTCTCTAAAAGGATGAGAAAGGCTTTCAGAAAAGGAGAAAGCAACGTAGTCACAGATAGACACTGTGTTTGTGAACTGGAAACTTTGCTTTAACAGTTAGAGGTATCCTGTTCAGGTATGCCAGAACCCAAGATCTGAAGATCACAATTTTTGGTCAGACTAAAGGGAGAATGACTCTCTCTCTGTTCAAGGCAAGAAAAAGTTATGATTCCTCTCTGGTGAAATGTATTAGAAGGAAGAAGGAATTTATCCATCAATCCTGGTTTGCCTAGTTCTTTCATGGGGACTTATATGGCCATGAGGGAAGATTCCTAATTGTAGGTCTTAGCTTTCTTGCTTGCAAATCCAGAGTAACCACAGAGGACAGGGCCTCTTCTTTCCAATATGCTTCATGGTCCCAGGGTGTGCATGAGGCAGGCAGGTTGGTATTAGTAAGCATATTACCAAATTCTGCAATGAAAACCCACCAACACCCCTCCAAAATATAATGTGGGTGCAATTGGTTGGTCTGTGTCAGGATCCACTGTTTGCATGCCATGAGCCTTAGGAATCTGAGGTCATACCCACTGCTAGTAAAGCAGTATAGATCCAGGTTTAAAATGGTATGAATACAGATTTACAGTCCTAGAAACACAGAGACGAAGTGAAAGAATGACAAGTGGTCCTTTAATCCAGAGTTTCTTAATCTGCCAGACATGCTTTACCCAGGTACTAACAAAAACATGCGAAGCATTCTCACCATAGAGCTATGTTCTGTAATGAGTCTTAAAGAGATGCTAATTAACTCTAAATGACCAGTTCAGGTCATATGTATTGCTCCAGTCCTCTGCCTCTTGTGGCAGTGTCACTTACAGGTGTTTGTCTACTTACTGTGAAACTGAATCATATCAAATTTGATGTAGAATCATAGAAATGGATCTTTAGACCAATGTGCTGCTGGTAGAAGGGGTCTTCAGGTAATTGGAAGACTGATCCCTCTGTTAATGTTACAGGTACCCTTTGGAGTGACTAGACTCTGTGCTTCCAGAAGACTTGACTCTGCATACAGTTGCTTGACCCAAAATACCTGTCACTTTAACCTTGACTCAATTCTTACAGTTTAAAATATTCTCAGCCTTGCAGAAGTTTAATCCATTTCTCTCTAACAAATGAGAACTGAGTTCTACACACAGTCTTGTGATTTCAGAAACACAAATATACTTGCAGCATAATTTTATTTTTGGTCAGGTTCATAGTAGGTTTTCTTAGCAAATGCCAATATGGAAAAAATAAACTTAGACAAGGGTCTAAAGAATAGAGTCAATGGTGTAGTCAAAGTTTAACACAGCTAATTGTGTTTTCCTATGTATTTTCATTTCGTCAGTATTCTGTCTACTTCTTATCACTAAATCTAGTACAAAAGGTTGAGTTAAAGCACTTTCTGATTTACCTGTGAGAAGAATGATAGGCATTTTTTCATTTATCTTCATACCACTAAAGTACAACGTAAGATGGTCTTACAAGGGTCAGCTTCAGTCATGAGGAGTCTAATCAGACAGAAAGTGCATAGCCCATTTCCTTCACCCTGCTTAAGTACAAGTTTTTCCTCCATTTTTCTTGCAATGCAGTTAAATTTTAAGTTTCTGGAGTGAATTCAAGTCCAACAGATCCTTTATAAATTTGGATATGGAACAAATTTCACACTCTGTGTGAAAGTTGACTTTTGGCAGAATACTGGAATTGGCAGCAATTGAAAAGATGCACTAAATTATTATGTATGAGACCACAGATTAACATTACCACTAATTTGTTCCCTTCATTCCTCCTCCTGTTTCCTATCCTTTCATGTCTGTGACAATCCAATCCCTTTGAATAATTTTGTCGAGAATAATAGGAGTTACAGAAGAACACCAAATTATAGAAGACCACCAAAACTGCCTAGGTACCAAAGCTACCAAAGGTATTGTAGAACACGTCAGGTTTTATAGCGCAATGGAGAGGCAAGGTGAAACAGTTACTCCAATAAAACCAGAAACAATTAGCTGATTGTTAAACACTTGAAAATGTCCTAGAGGATACACTACAGGACATATATCTGTCTTGTGGTAACATTTAGAGAGTTAAAGTGCAATGACTGGCTCAGACTGACAGAACTAGCAGATGTACTGGAAACAGTATTGAAGGATGTAAAAATTTTCAGGGACAGTCAGACTGACCCAATGTATCAAATTCAGTTTTTTGGAAGCCTCTAAACATTATAAAGTGTTCTTCCTATGGAAAAATTTATTTACCAGTTCATAATTACAAAATCTCCCAATGTTATAGATGCCTCCAGCTTGGACCCTTAGCCAGAAAATTAAAATATTAGTATTGAATAAACATTGAGGGTGAAGAACAGAGGCTTACTGCCTTGAGGAGGAGGATGACACAAACAAGAACAAGATTATTGTTAAACCTATTTCAGTTTCCTGGCATCATCCAATTTTAAATGGCCTAACAGAGACTGAATTGCCAAAGATGACAAAGGAAATTTTTAGACCAAACTTGGAAAAATGATGACTCAACTGACAAGATGAACAACCCCTCAAACTGTGAGGGGTATGAGCCTAGCCCAGTGAAACAGAAAATAAGAATTCATTAATTAATCTATCCTTTCATGTAAGGAGAATAAGAAAGTAAAGCACAACAAAAATGGCTACCATGCCAGAAAGCTAGATCAGAAGACCTCCTCAAAGCAAATACTAACCTGTCTATATTCACTTGCCAAAATGATTTCCAGCTCTAGCCTGAAGCAAGCTAGATCATTGTCTCTTAAAGTCTGCTTAGATGATGACCTAATCACAAAATGATGCCACATCATACCCACATGTAGAGTAAAATTTCAGTTGTGCCCTTTTTTATTTTTGCTGATGGTCATCTGGAGGAATCACGGCCAAAACCATAGTTTCAATAGAACTGAGTGCATCTACGGAGTTTCTGAAGAGACATTTTCCAGAAAGAGCTCCAGAAAGGTTTTCAACAGGTTACATCAGAGTTATAAGTTAAAAAGATGTAGTTAAATATTTGCTGTGGGAACAGTAGGATTATCAAAAATACATGCTGTCCAAAAAAACAAAACTACAATTGATGGACTAAGACTCTCCTTTGCCATAGTTTGGTTTAGTAAGCAGGAGTTTTAGTCTTTTAGTCTGCTTACAGTGCTACAAAATGAATGTATGTGTTCCCTCCTGTACCATAAAGCAAGCTTGATAAATAACTTGTTCTTTTGCAGGACTCACTGTGACATGTGAACACTGGCAAATACATAGGGAACTAGATATTTCTAAGGAAACAGGAATTATCTTAATCTGCACAACAGGTGTGATGATGCCATTGTTCTATCAGTTTATATGAAGTTGAAAATCAAATCAAATTACAAAAATTGATTGAATAAGCAGTTTAAGAATAACTAATCAGTCAATATTCATCCGAAAAACTATACATAATTTCAAACTTGTTATCTGTTTTTTCTGGTTCAGTTTCTTTTTGCACACCAACCATTTGGGGTAGCGTTTCAATGATGGAAACAGTGTTAACCAAACACCTTATTTTTTGCAATCTCCCTTGTGCTAAAGAAATATTATTTTACAGTCTGACAAGATAGAACCTACTTTAAAAATCTTCTTTTAAATCTTCAGACATATCTGTAGAAGCCTATGAGGTTTTCTTAAAATAGCTTTCTCTAAAACTTAACATAGATGTACATGACCAAAACCATACAATGCTGCAACTGAAACTGTGGTCTTTTCATAATCCTCTGCAATGCTCAGCACTAACAGTTCACAAATCTTGTGATCCAGACTTCTCAGAGGCTTTGCTATAGAAGTGTATCCTCTGCAACACAGACATCAGGCCTTATGAAATCACTGGTAACGGTGACTCTTAGCTCTGATTTTTTATGCGTACATTTCATTCTTTCAGTCAGTGAAAACAAAATACTGTCTATTTAATAACACAGTACCACTACCACAGTTGATAAGGGAATGAAAATTGTTACCTGCAGGTTGTCAGCTCAAGAGGAGCGATAGATTTGTTGCTGCTGATTAAAAGTTACCATTTACAATGATGATAATGGTTATGATCAAATGATCACTTGTTGACATTTAAAATGAGTCACTGTCATTAGTTCTTCCCATGTGAATAGATGTTCGCATGGTATTATAGATAAAATTCACCTGTGCAACTGATATTAACTGGACCCATTTTGACAGCCTGAGCAAATGAGTAAAGACTCAAGAAATGAGAAGATGCTATCCTTTCACATCTAGTCCTAATCACTCTAGGGAGAAAAAAAAATAAAATAACCAACCCGCGTAAGACAGGAAATTTGCACTGCCAGCGCCCATGTTACACTGACTGTGAAAAGAAGGCTATCTGACACTTTTACGTGGAAATAGAAATACACTTTTCAAACACCTGCCTTTCTTTGGTACATGTAATTATCTACAGGTCCCATTAAATGTTTAAAGATCTCATTATAATCCACAAATGAGCCATATAGAGTCTTGACCTACCCTATGCTTGCAGAAGCGAAGCTCTACTCAGGACAGAAGAAACGTGATCAAATCCTGCATTAACTATCCCCATCTCCAACAAATTCTGTAAATCCTCAGTAAATAGCAAGTGTCAAGCTGTAACAAATGATTGAAGCTTCATCTCTGCATCATTATTGATTATGTTTTGCTTCTGTTTTTGTAACCAGCTTTGCTTCTGTTTTTGTAACCAACTTTGCTTCTGTTTTTGTAATACTCCAATTTCTTGTCTAACCAAAGAAATGTGGAAGCAAAAGAAGCTGGGAGAAGTGTTGGGTTAATTTAACCTATCTTTGTCAGCACAAATGCAGAGGATAGAGTATTTGAACTCAGCAAGAGAATCTAGAAATACCTAGAACTGAGTTATGCAACCCTGAAAACATAAGCCTCTCTCGGTTCATCTCACTTCTCTTCAGCTAGACTCTCCAGCAGCTTAGCTCACCCAGATCAGCCAAGAGAGAAAACCTTATAATTGGCTACAAGTGTTCACATTCACTCCTTCCTCTTGGAGAAAAGGAAGTTCTGTCAGCAATTTAAGGTGGTTATCAAGCCCCTGGGTAAAGTAAAATCCTGCAGCCATTCATCATAGGCTGTCCTGGCTTAATGCAACAGCTGCTGCTAACCTGAGAGGGAGAACTGCTGCCGCATGGTATTTGACCAACCCACTGTAAGCCCTTTCAGGACCACCAGAAAGTTTCTGGCCTGCAGTTTGAGAAATAATTGTTAAAAAAAGCAGCTTGTCATAATACCTACAGTTTTCTTACGAGCCACCTTTGGGAAAAGGTAATTCTGCATGTCTGAAAGAGCTTTGGTGTTGGAGCTGGGACACATGCATAGAAGCTAAAGTTAGGTGAGCTGCCAGAAGAAACTAGTTTTGCTCAGCATTGGCTTCAGTTCTCACACATCTGCTCTGTAACTCTCCAGCTTGGTACTGCCGGCCTTTAGAAGGACCAGTGCCTGGACAGAAATCAAGAGGAGTATTTCTAAATACTTCCAAGGATCTGGATACAGGTACTTTTTGGTTTATCAACAGACCTCTATCTCTGTAGTCTCATCTGGGAGATCCAAGGGCACCAAACTGATGATGTTAAAGCTTTTTTAAAAATATTGTTGGAGAGATTAATTCTCAAAAACGCATCTATTTTTATTTTAACTCTTAAAACCTGTAACTTTATAATAAAGTGCTGGTTTCTAATGAGCTTACTAAAGAAAGTATTTGTAAATAAGAGCAGTTCAAATTCAATTCAAACGTAATTGTTTAAATCGTTAAGCATGTTCTTTTATGCACAATTTGCAATATGCAGAATTTCAGGCAAACATACAAAAGGTGGTTGTGCATCAATCACAACAGCACATAGAGCAGGATTATCTAGTCAGAGATCAATTAAAAGCCAACAAGTAAGAACAAATCCTATGCTCAGACACTCAGCTTTATGCATATAATTACTGTGATTTTGTCTGTTGTCACAGGTACAGTTTTAGATTTTTTGATTTGTCTGAAAGTGTAGTATTTATAATAGACATAAAATATCATCTGAACCAAACAGCATTTCTGAGTATGAAAGCAGTAATTCAGATACAGTTCATTGACCTCCTTCATTTTAATTACAATCCAGTCAAAATTATATCATTTTTTGTTACACTATAATGACTTCTTTAATTTGCCAGAAGTACAAAAACTGACCAAAACTTAGGTCAGAAAATCTAACTACAGAAGTCACAATTTTCTTACCAAATATGATTGCAAAACATTGTTCTAATAGTAATTTCTATCGAAGAGTTATTTTATAGTTTTGAAACTGATAGGAACTTTGATAGTTCTGAAATGGATAGTCTTTGGTAATTTTTAAAGCACCGTTTCCTTTCCCTTGATTCATTTATTTACACTTTCTCTACTGAGTTGTTAAAACTCAAGGACTTAGTCTATGTCAAGCATTTCATTTGTATCATAGTTAAGTAAGCTTAGAAATTATGAGCCAATGGTGTAATCTGGTCCTGCCACGCCTCACTGGAGGCAGAAGGATGCCTGCAAACACTCGAGCTCAAAAACAGGAGATTGAACTGCTGCAGGTGTCTGCCAGAGGAGCGGGGCTCACCAGGACCACCAGGGTGGCCCTGGCAGCACCTCAGAAGCACAAGAGGGTCTGTGAAGCAGCTGTGTTCCCACCCAGTGAACTCCTCTCCCTGTGGTTTCCCTGAGGTACTATTCCAGGTACTAAATGAAACCTGGCTCACCCTGTTCTCTGCACTGGCAGCGGGCTCAGCTTGGAAAGGAGCATCTCTTGGCTGCCTTATAGCTCCAGATTCCATCTTCTGCAAATTTGTGGTGTCTTGCCAAAGGATCATTAGAGTAATTTTTGTCATTTTGGGCTTATAGGAGGAAAAAGGCACAAACTTAACACCCACCTAAAAGACTCTCACTTTTTTTTTTTTTTTTTTTTACAGCAGTAAAGGTCTGAAAGCAAGTATTCAAACCTTAAGAAATATGTCATAAAGCTTGGAAATGCATCATTAGCACCGGCCTTTTGTATACACACGTATTTGTGTTACATGGAAACCTTACATATAGATATTTGCCTGTTCAGCTGTTTCTTCCATGGATCTGCGGTGCCACAAGGCAAGCGAGCAGAATTAGGCCATGCCTACACCGTTCCCATGACCACGATAAGGAGGCCCCAGACTGCAGAGCCTTGTCTGTGTCTGCAGTTCCCTTAGTTTGCTGCAGGCACGTTCCTGCTTTATCAAGGATGAAGTTCTCAAGGATGTGACTACAATCGTGCAAGCTCTTATGTCTCCTTCAAAAGACATCTCTTACTCCTGCACAGACTACCGGGCCTGTAGGACCTCTTACAACATCTGCACTGTTCTCAATGCGTGACAACAAGCTACAGCTCGTGAGGTTGACAAAGGACAACAGAGGCAGCAAAAAGCTCCAGGTATCTCCAGATTCAAGGACAACAAAACCCATCACCCTGGATGGTTGCTGGAGGCCGTTTGGCTACTGAATCTCCTAGACTGAGCTCTTAAAAAGTTGTGCCAGCACCAGCTGAATCTCTGCTGTTTTCTGATGTACTAAAAGCATGGCAGATGCCACCATCAAGCTCAGTTTTGCCAAATCTTAATAATTCTGGGCATGCAATCGTCAGCCCCTCCTGGTCATTTACATTCACGTGTTGCAAATTTCTGGATACAAAAGATTACTTTCATGGGTCTGTATCAGAAACTGCTCAGTGCTGGAGGTGCATCACACCTCTTTCTGCTTCCCTTTTCCCAGTATAGGAATGTATGGGCTTTTCTTCTTGGAAACTGTTTCTGCCAGACTCCTATAGATCCATGGTACAGCAATCTGGTGCTAGTAAGTCTGTTGTGGTTGTGGATGTAACGAAAGTCTGCAGGCCACCACCATCTGTTCTCTTCCTGTCTGGTGAAACTCTACACCATCCTGGATATCTTTGCTGTATTCAGGGGGAATAGCACGCTCAGCTGTGCTAGACAGGATGTCACCATGACATTTTTCCCTAGCCAGTGTTCCCTGGGCAAGGCCAGTGCTTAATACAGTCGTGTGGGCTGCCGATCCATTATATTCCACCGTCACTGAGAACCCACAGGCAATTCATGCACACAGGAGTGAGCCACGTGCACATCGACTGCAGGATTCAGAATTACTGCACTCCCTTCTTAAAAAGGAAGAACTCTGTCATCCCAATAAAAGTGATGTCTGTGATGTCTAGGTTCTCACCCACAATGTGCAGATAATCATACCCTCTTCTGCCAGCTGTATGCAAGTCTGTCCTCATGACTCCAGTGTCCGTGGGGAGTTCAGCTACATAACTGCATCTGAATGGCAACTGAGGTGCGAGGGAGCCCGATATGCCCTTTCTATGAAATGTCTTTTATATGAAAATGCTGTCAAACTCACTGCAATTTAAGGAGTATTTCAGAGTCTGTGTTGGTAGGATAGGGAGCTCTTTTCTAGCCTAATTGTCTGCAGAAGTAGGAACATTTAGCTTGTTCTTTTGCAAATCCTCAACACACACGCAGCTTCATCCTACCTCATTGTGCAGCCTTATCCGGGAGAAGTTTCTAGTTCATCTCTAACTCATATTTCTAATTCAGGAGCCCTAGGCACTTTAAGTGCGGAAGGTCCAGCTGGTGAGTTATTCAGCTTTTGTGTGGGAGTGCCTCCAGAGTTTTCTCCTCCAGTGGGTGCTTTCAGTCCACCCTCAGGAGCATTTCACAGACTGTGCTACATGGAAAATTAGGCTTTGTCCTCTGGAGTGCTGCAAGAAATAGGGTTGTGTAAATATAAGCAGATGTCTGCCCAGTGGTGTAGATGTCCTCCTGTTGTGAAGCTCAGTGACGATAATGCTGTGATTCAAATCGAATGAGGTAGAAGTCCTTCAGAGCAGTAGTTGAGAAGCTGCTGTTGTTCAACAGCCATCTTCTTGTGCTGGGACACAGCCCACGGGGCTGTAACAACTTACATAGAGACTCTCTGACATGCGGGGAAGGAATTCCTTTCCCATTTCTAATACTCAGCTCAGCATTTAACATGTCCACTTTGGTCATGCATTTGCTTTGCAACTTGCACATTTTGCAAGACAAAGAAAAAAGTAAAGCACTGAGTATAACAAATTGCTTTCTTAAGGTTTTATTTGCAGATATTTCTCCAGCTTCCATCTGTCGATCTGTATTACCTCCAATTACCTTGATCCTCCATCTGGTGGCCAGACTTTCTGCTCAAGCCTTCTTCATACTGTCCAACTAATGCTTGGAGAAGAATTTTAATTCCATACAGATTTTCACCTGAATTTTCAAATCATTTTTCCTGATTTTTTGGATAGGCACTAAACCATAGCTCTGGGGAATCTTTCAGGTTTGCTAGCAAAGCTTTCAAATTTAAAGATCACCAAAGGGTTTCATAAGATTTCAGTCTGAATCCAAAAACAAAAAATCAAGGAGGAAATCATGGTTTATAAATGAGCATTGCATACTCTATTATCTTTCTTTTTCTTGCTTTCAGTTCTGCATACATGAAAGAGCAGGTGTACTTGTTTCAGTACAATCTATTTAATTCCTTGGCCAAATCTTCAGCTGTAACAGACAGAACAGACGATAACTTTTTTTCAAAATTTTTAATACAGTTTGACAGGTAAGACTATTAAAGCAGTAGTTCATTATTTTGTATTTATGAACCAAGCTGAAATTCTATAATATCCTGTCCTGATGTGATCTATTGTTGTACTCTTATTTCCTGCCCCTGTTATCTGACTGCTGCTGGAAATTTTACCCATAGGTGCTGATGCGTTGCCTTTGAATATAATCATGTATTGTTGCCTGTTCTCTCAGTTTGATTTATTTTGAGTGATAAATGGACATCTTGAGGCAGTCATCAGACTTTAATTTGACTGAACAGATTGTATCTGAAAATCACAATTTTCCTAGAGCACTGTTGATGAGCAGCCAGTAATTTCACATTCAGCCATACATTGTTGGCTCTTTATTGGTTCTCTGCAATATGCACGACAATGCTTTTTCTAGTACTTGCGGCACTACTCAGGTATATTACTATCAATGCTCCATAAGCTACCAGCAACAGGAAAAAAATATATTTACCCACAGAGTATGTGATATTGGGGAAAACATAGAAATGCATTTCTGTTACCCGTACACATTAAAAAATATACTAAGTTGGTTTACGTACTATTAAAATTAAAAACTTTTTTACCTTTTTTTTTCTCAAAGCCTCTGGAGAGACTCAAATTTGAGAAGCTTTGTACTTTCCCTTGAAAGGCTTTTTAACATAGCTGCATATAGGTCTTGTTCTGCTGTTAAACTGATGTAAGAGTATTGGTGTCAAGGGTTTCACTTCTGAATTGTAACACTGGAGAGGTTCTATCTCTTTTCTCTCCTTGTTGCTCTCCTTAGTCTTTGCTTTCATTGCCTTTGTTTCAACTCATACAGCCCATATCTCTTGGGCTGGAACCCTTCCTCTTGTGTTTCATAGATTCCTTGAGTTTAAGGACTAGTAAACAAACTCATCCAAACTCCTGTACAACAGAGGCCACAGGATATTGGCCTCCACTGAGCCCAATAATTGATATCTGGATGAAAAATATCTTTCAGGAAGCAGTTAGTCTTGCTTTGAAGGCAACGAAACAGGGACCTTGCCAACCTGCCTGCATTTTCCGATACTCTTAGTTTTCCATCTTACAGAATATGTCATCCAAAATTACATATTTCCTTAATTTTGGCTACTACTAATTGTTAAGCACATGTAGAGTTCTAGTAAAGGTGATATACAAGAAAGGAGCTGGATTCCAAAAACCTTTCTTATTGCAACAATCCCATCAACTATAGCAGCAGCTGATTTTAATGGAATTTAATTACTTTAAGAACACAAAGTTTCCTGGCTGAGTTCTGACATGACAGAATAAACATGGTCAGCTTTCATGAAAAACTTTCAAAGGACCAGAATCTCTTTGCTCTTTTCAAAGAAACACCACCAGAGTGATCTTACCTCCACTGTAAGTAAACCCAGTACTGCCACAGGCTTTGTTTTCTGAGGAACATGGGGCTGCACCATCTGCTCCTCTGCTGGTACAGGTAGGACTCCAAGGGGACAGGAAGGAGCCCTGGCTGTACATTTTTTCTCTAACTCTAATGCTCAGGACAACAAACCACCTTTTGTGCCACTTGGTGCCTCTCAGAAAGGATATTTGTGAACTGAGACAATGCATCTGTGTGGCAATCCCTCTGTACTGCTGAAACTCCAAGTTAGCCTCTATATGGGAAGTTTAAAATTTGTGCAGTCCTTATGAAGGTTTTGAGCCCTAAAAACTAGATCCTTTGAAATTTGATCCTTTTAAGCTACCTGGTACAACTTCTAGTGCTGTGAGTTAAAAAGCAAGACTTTGTTGTACTGCTCAAAAGTCAAAATACCTTGCTAGGACCACTCTGTAGCAGCTGATCCTTCATATAGTCTTTTGTTCAACCACTTATGCTCCATTTTTTTGAGAAACGCATTTATTTTTGTAACAGATGTAGGGGAAAATTCTAACATTTTCTAGCACATTCAAGGAAAAATACATTCTTGCAGCAAGTCTTTTTGAGTTATTCTGTGTGCACCTCATTCAGAAGAAAACCCTGGAACACAGCATCACCTGCCAAAATCCATGAACTTCTAGATCTGATAAGTTAATTTAAAACTACATAAAGAATAAAAAAAACAATTGTTTGACCTGCTGCCACAAGCGGGTATATCTCAGAGGAGAACATTTGTGGCCATGCCTTGCTTTAAAACAATCATGAGGTGCTGTTCTGAAGTAATTTTCTCCACTCATGCTTACAAGTCAGGAAAGCAAGGTGATGGTAACAAGTAGGTACTGTATCTGTGCTGAGACTCTTTAGGGAAGTGACTTTCAAGGATATATGTGGAAAAAAAATACCTCTTGAAAGCATATTAAAGTATTTTGTGGAAATCTTGTGCTAGCATACATCTTTTGTGTGTTATTGTCTGTAGTTCATATTTGCTCAGACTCTCACTGCAATCCCTTCTGCATTTGCCTTATGTTATACGGGGTGGCTGAAAAGCACATAATGTAATTATGAAGAAATCTGTTTGGAAGGTGGACTGACTGTCCATCTAACTGGATATGTCAAAAGGTCCCTCTGCTAACATATTATATCGCGTTCATATAAAGCTGCCTCATATATGGTAGGCCAAATCATACATTTTAAATTGCTTACAGCTTCTTGTGGAGAAGCTTTTTATTTTATTTGGAGCAAAAATGTTGGTTCTGTTATATCAAGGACTGCTGCTGTCAGTCACTAACAGTCAGTGGGAAAGAGACTGAACTGGTGAGAAAGTTCCAGAATATCGTTCCATCTTCCAAAAATGTGTTCAAAACAACATCATGTACTTTTCAGCCTTAACCTCTCCTCTCTTCCCAGCATCAAGCGAGGGAGATATACAGGACTGCTGGTAGAACCAGAGCAAACATGCAGTAGAGCGCCTGATAGCACAGCATGCCAAGTTACATACTGCGCTGGTAAAAGTCCACTGATATTCTGTGAAATAGGAAACAACACTAACTTTACCCTGAAAATCTCTGTTCTTCTGAGGTAAACAAAGTTTTACTATCTGTCCAGCCTTCTGTGAATAATCCATACTCAGTACTCTTTAAGGATAACTTGGCTGGACTTAAACACAGTCTTCAGTGAAGACCAAACTAATAATGAGTGCACCTTCCATAAGCTATTGTAAATTCTTGTATAATTCACTTTCAGTGAATTCTCCCACCCCATAGACTGAGCATGCCAGGCAGCCAGGCTCAGACCTGCCTCAAGCCTGGTTTTGCAAGGTGGGCAGAAGGAAAGGTAGGTCTTCCCATGCTGTGAGACACACTCGGGACTAAAGGCCTGTTTCAGCAGAAGTGTCAGCTCAGGGTACGATGCCAGCTCATTGCCTAACTGAATATTCATCCCTACCGACAAAGCCTTCCAGCTCAAACTGAGCCGTAGACGAGGTGGTGCTTCTGCTGTCAGGCTGGGGGAGTTTGCAAGTCCTATGCTGCTGATCTTCACATGGAGTAGGGGAGCTCATCTGGTCCCTCTGCTAATACTGACACTTTTTGCACTCCAGACCAGTTCTGCCCGTGGGTTAAACCCTGTGGGTATTGTTCATGTGTGGTGATTTAAGCTGACCAGTGCAGTGAAGTCAAGCACTAAAAGAAGATAATCCTGTTTCTGCTTAACCACATTTAGGAGGAGCACAGCAACAGGAATAAACCAGTTCATCCTACTTTATATCTCCAGCCAAGATATTCAGCTGCCTTGATATGTAATAGCTCAAAAGTAAATTTCCTTCACTGAAATGTAATGCTGGAGTTGTCTTCAAAAGATCTGTGTCAGCAGCTCCTTGTTTCAAGCCTTCATATTAAAAAACATTATGAATGCTATTTTATGCCTGTATGTTCAAGCCAAGCATTTTATGGTCTTTAAAAATTAATATGAATTGAAAAGGCTTTGATAGTGCAAACCTCAGCATTCTAGTTTTCCTTTTTCACTCCTTTGTATGTGCTGCCAAAATATTTGTTAACCAGCTGCAACCTTTACCCTAGTTTCACTGGGTACTAAAATAGTCTGTTGTGTTGTAGACGTGTTTCTCTGCTTTTAGTTTGCTGTTCACGTATACTATAGCGTGTAGTAACCAACAGCCTTTTGTGGGTCAAAGGTAACCTGTGGAATACAACAAAAACAGCATGAGGAAAATGTTGGAAGTTTAATCCTGCGTACAAGCAACATCCTCTGACATTTAGGCAAACCTGAGTTCAGATTTCTGAGCTGAACGTTCATGATCATGAGTCACAGCTAAAACATTTTTTATCTAATCTCTTTTTCATTCCCTATAAACCCTCCATAATCTCATTTAATATAAAAGCAAGGAATTGGAATGTGTCTTAAACTAAAATGCTTCAGGACTTCAACACAAGTATAAGAAAATTAATGATTCTGATTTTGCCTTCCATAATGCAGCTTAGAACAGTTTAAATCCTCCTGAAAATAGGCAAAACAAGCTGGAATAGTTCTCTTAGTATGCTTTAATAATAATAAACAGGCCAAGTGCTAATTCAACTAAAATCCCATTGATCAGACAAACTGAAAAAAAGACTTCAGGGCATAGTCTTGTAACTGTAACTTGCAATATGCAGCACCTTTTGTCTAAGGCTTTTATAAATATTAAAACCCAGAATGTAATAAGTCACTGTAGACCTGACTAAAAGGAGCATTTACCCTCAAACAGAGAGTCAAGGTCGCAGTCACAATTTCAGAATTCAGGACTATTCCCTTATTCGACTGCCATGTCCCAAAAGGCTGGTAAGAAAAGGAGCCATTGCAGACTGGACAAGGTTGCCCAGAGGTAACAATAATAGGCTGTATGAGGCCACAGAATAAATGATCTGCACCATCCTGATTAGCCTGCAGATTGGGAAGGCATTGAGTGTCAGTGTATTGCAAATTTTTAATTACATTGTGCCTCACACAAGGCTCTTTGTCTTGGTGGTTGAAAGACATATTTTAGGCTTTTTAATCTATTTTTCATAGAAAAACAAGATGGGTTATGTCTCAAAAACATATTGGTTTAAGGATGTGTGTGTTCTGGGATTCCTAGCAACACGAAGAATCCCAAACCTCTGTGGATTTTAATGGTTTAACCAAGTCTGTTGATATTGGATTTAAACCTGAGAAAGAACACAGCTCTGCTGCTAGAAGCACTGGGAGAGTTCTGTCCTTAACTCATTTTCTATTGTACGGAAACTCTCCCATTTTCATTATCCCTATGTGCATGTGTAAGTCTTTAAAAATGCAGTATTGTAGAAACAATTTTTCCCCTTAATGTACTCTCTCTGTATTTATGTATTCTTACACATGCATTCTTACACATGCATAAAAGTAAATGTTGAAAAGTCACACAAACATATATATAACTTAATTATTCATAAATAAAAGTGACATTTTAAAAATTCACCATAAGATTGAAATCAGCAAGTTGCCAGAGGAAAGCAAGATACTCTGCAGGAAGTGAAAAACCACCACCCTTCTTCCCCAGCCTCATGCCCAGATGTGGAAGAAAAGAAAGATGGATTTCAGGCAAGCTTTCATCAGGAACATTTTTCTTAGGTATAGACATGCCCATCTTCTACATTCATAAAATATAAATGTTTTGAGGGAAAAAATATCCATTATTTGACTGATAGAAGAATACAATTTGCAAAGGTTAGAATAGTTGTGTTTGAAGCATTTAGGTGGACTGCTTCTGCAGACGGGAGGTATGTTCTGGCATCTGTTATATGGCTATCAATACAGAGTTATTTTCAGACTTCTTCAAGAAGAGAAGTACAGAATCCATAGTCCAAACACACTATGCAATGACGTGTTACCTCCAGTTTCATCAATTTCATTAAGAAGCTTTAGAATCCTTCTGCAAAGCTTTAGTCTTATTTTCATTACCATATCATGTATTCACAACATTAATTTATGCACAGATGTAAAGGAAATACTGTAAGGGTTCTGAAAGAAATAACAGTTCTGCATAGCTTGTTACATGATTTTTATTTTGTTCAGTTGGTGTGGATGGGGATTCTTTGACAGAATAATGTGTTCACTGTTTTAACATTGACACAAGCATAAAAGCTAGAAAATTCATTTTTGGGACCAAAACTCCTGACTCCATCACTCAACAGTGTTTCTTGTTCTTAAAATTATCTTGTATCAGTCTATAGTTTTATGAATCATATATGCTATAAAGGATGAACTAAGATTAGAGAAGGTATTAAACCTAAATTTGTGTACTTTTATAATTCTCTAGTTAATCTTTAACATTAAGGAAGGGTGAACTCTCATCTAATTTCAGTAAGATGTGAAAGCTATTGAATTCTTACCCTACTGTGAGAAAAACGGTGTCAGTCAGAAACAGGGTGAAAAAAGCAGAAAGAGGAAAGAGAAAATGTCAGGTGAAGGACAAATATGTTTGAACTAAACTCTACTTTCACCTATGTGGGCACATCTGTGTGGGGAAATCAGTGTGCTAGGGTATGTCATGTTCCAGTTCCTCCATACTATACATTAAGACTGAGATAATTTGCCCCATACTGAATGTCAAGTAAGCAATATGACACAAAACTACTTTTAGGGCTAACGTATGGGAGTGACGTTTTGGAGAAGGAAAGGGTGTGTGCAATTAGAGGACATTACCCTCCCTGCACTGACACCCTCACACATCCTGCTCCTGGTGGCCCTGTCCCCCATGAGCCACTCATGCATTGACTCACCAACCAGATCCAGGGCTGTAAAATGCCCTCACTTCTCTTCAGGAGCCAAGGCCAGTAGCCTTTCCTCTGTGCAAGGTTCTGCAGCTAACAGGCCCATCTAGGCACCAGACTGTATCCATGTGCAGCCTTGTGCTGTGTCTCTTCCATGTCACGTTGTACCTGGGCTCTTGCACATCGCCCAAGGCACATTGCTGGTCTGATGCCCATGGTTTTACTCAATGCACAGAGCTTCATAATTGGGTCAGGAAAATAGGGAGAGATCTTTTAATGAGTCAACCTGCCACTCCTCCATACCTGATGTTCAGTGCATGTGATGTTCAGTTCAGTTCAGATTTCTTACGGAGCAGCTCGTGCCCTGCTGTGTCTGTGTCCTGGCTTGACTCACAGTCACCTCCGTAGACAGGCAGTCCTCTAGTACTAAAACAGGCAGCTCTAGAGGGCTATGAGTTGGCTCTGATTGCTTTCTGAGCTGGCCCACAGACTAGCAGGTTTAATAGCCATGTCCTGCTAACGTCATCCACCACTCAGAGCTCGCTAACTCCCGGTCTGAGGCCAGGGCAGAGCGAGCACAGAGTGTGCACATGTTGTGTAGGCATAGCTAAAAGCACCCCCAGGGAAAGGTGGTGGGGTGTCACTAGCAAGATTTAAATTAACACTTTAGCTTTCTGTTCAGTGACTTGTATAGATAAGTAACTCATTACATGAGATTAATTACTGAATACTGAATTTGGAAAAGAGTATGGCCCATATCACAGTCTCCATATGTAGAGCACTCTCCTGAGAGCATTCTGCTCTGTTGTAATACATGTTTGCTGCAAAGAGAAAGGGAATAAGCTTTTTTCCTCTATTGAGCAACGCCAGGAAAAGAAGCAAGGGCCTACACTGCGGCAAGAGATAAACTCTCTAACGGCGAGACTGTGGGGTAATGCAGTAGAGTGCCCGGGGAGCTATAGTGTCTTCCTCACGGTTTTTTTTTTTTTAGCAGGACATAACACAGTCGTCTGTCAGGGATGATTTATATATAGCTTATCCTGCCTTGGAGCAGGGGACAGACTGACTGACCTTCTCGGATCCTTTCCAGACCCGTTTTTTGTGATTCCCCATGCTAAGACACTTCTGTAGATGTGAAGTATGTTTTTACATACTGTATTTCCTTTGTATTCCACGGTCACAATCCTTAACTCTTATAATTTATCTTTTTCCTGAAACCAATTCCATTTCATTAAGTGTAATGACAGTTTAATGCACATTTCTTCATCCCATATATGCAGTATTCTCATTCATCTGTAACTCTGCAGTACTGGAACATAGTCACCTTTAGCTTTCCTTTTAATCTGCAGTTCAAAACTGTGCCAGAGTCCAGGGTCAAGACCCTGCCCAGATCTGTCAAAACAGTAAAGATGAAGGACAGAGATGGTCATTTAACAGAGATGATTGTTCACATGTTGTTACTTGAAATTGGAAATGAAAGCCAAGCTGAAACGTAAGAAAAAGCTGTGACACAGCCAAATGGGAAAAAAGCACTCCATGAGATGCTTTCTGTGATGACTGGACGACACACTGCCACGTGATGGAGTGCAGAATCTTTGGCAATGGGGAAAGACAACCCTGTTTTTCTCATCCCCAGCTGTGTAGGACTGAACCCAGCAATTCGGCAGGTCATCTTAAGTTTTTTGTCCTGATGCACAGTGAGATAGGCAAAGCTGACTATTTCAAGCTAGTAATTTCTAATGTTGCCAAAGATACCTTGAAAGCAAAAATTAATTCTGTGTTAATACATATTGCCATAGGCAACACCTCCAGTTCATTACCTATCTCTGAGTCTTACCATCTTCAGAGGTGGTCAGGGTTTTTTAAATGGTAGTTATCACTTTCTGTTGACTGTTTAATAATCCTGTCTCAGCTTTTTTCTGTTGTTCATAACTTAGGTTATGTTAGACATTTAATATACTCTTTTATGTTATGCAGTTCACTTTCAGAACATCTCATGCAAACAAAACCAGTAAGAATCAGATTTTGCATGCTATTCAGGTGCTGTTTTGTAAACAAGGTATCCTAGCAGATTCTTGTGTGCCATTGAAATAGTTCTAAAGTGTTGACAAATTAATTGATGACACTGTAATAGAGTGTTTTCTGCTCAAAATCTCTTGTCACTGACATGCATATAAATTATCTTCGTATACTTTCTATTAGGAGACATAACCTAGGTAAGCTATCCTTCACCATAAGCCAGTCTCAACTGTTTTCTTTTAAAGCATGCAGATAATCCATGAGCTATTTATAAAAGAACAAAGCTAGGAACATTATGTTAAGAGTAACTGTGACCCATTAACACTATTTATGAAACATCTAGTATAGACCTCCATAATATTTATGCTAAAATTAAAATAGCTGTATATGCATGTGCATATGTATGCTTAGAATTTAGGAAAGGATTTTATCATTGTTTTCTTCTTGAAAATACAGGAAAGGGGGCAGAGTTGCACTGATTGGTGTGTAATGACTCATAGCACTAGCTGAGTATGGACTGGCTTTAGTCCATACCGAAATACTATTGCTTTACCTTTTTTCCCATGATCTTGTCTGATTGGAATAAGACCTTTTCATTATGGACCAAACATTTTCTGGTCCTTGAAACACATGAGAGCTGCTGAGGTTGGGAAAAATCTTCCCCTGCCACCTTTCTCCCACTGCGAACCAAAGAAAATTAGAGCCAGGGCATGTTTATTGCTGCCTATTCTTGTTCCTTCTCCTGCCTAAGTTTGTATCAAGTCCTTAGTTCCTGTTCTCAAAGTCTCATAACACTTGACGTGAAGTGGGAGAAAAGAGAGACCCTATTTCATATGCATGACACGTTCGAGAGTGCATGTCATTTAAGGTCAGCTGGCACCTGCAAGTAGAGCTATAGTGAGATCACAGGCTGCATTTATACTTGTAGATAGAACAGGGTCTGCTTTCTGGGAGAGAGCATGGCATGTTTTGTAAACATATGAATATACTATCTTTTTCCCAGAGCAGGTTGCCTCATTTATGCTGACCTGTGGATAGAAACCCTGGTCTATACCAGCCCCACCACCACACCCAGGAACTGTGTGGGAAAGCCTAGTTGTCCTGTACTGAAATCATGTCAGGAAGCGTGCTAACAATTAATATTTTATTATTATTATTACTATTTAATTCCCCAACATGCTATAATCATATGACAATTCTTGAGCTGATTTCCTTGCGCTGTGTCATTAACTTGAGTAGCTGTAGACTCAGTCTTTGCATAAGACACAGATGCTAGAAGGGACACAACATTTTGTATCGACATCACGTAAAGAAGGCGTTATATCCCTCAGCCATAGTAACAGCAGCAACCCTCCTGCTACCATTTTCCCTCATGGGAAGTGCTCCCTCTGGATCCCTATCAACATTGTGGTAGGATGTACACCTAAGGTACAGAATCAAGACTAACACAATTTACAGGCATACAGGTATTTCAAACTGACAGCATAAAAAAACCACACAATTTTTTTCAATCTGCAAGATCTGGTATGAGCTATATCTCTCCATTTACTTGTCCTTGTACAAACACGAAGGAAGACATAGGCATGCTCCAAGGACCCAATAATTTACAACCCGGCAATTTAATTAAAAGTTGCTGTGGATGAGTGTCTGATCTTCAGGCAGGCACCACAGTTCGTTTTCTCAGCTGGATGTTGTCCAGAGTGTATGGTACCTGAATTTCAACAGATACTTTCTACTTCCTTTTATGATATTTTAATAAAATGAAATATCACGGAGTATTTTTATTACTATAAGGGCTCTTGGATAATAAACCAATTAATAAAGATTTGTAATTGATTTACTAGTTTACAATAGGAAATCAATACATTTCATTACCAGATGAATGAATGGCTTTGTGTTATCTACTTTATATATCTACTTAACAGGTAAAGGCTTTGATCTCCTACTGCACCCACGTGGGGAATCTGAGGCTGTGGGTCTTATAGGAGGCAAGTTGTTTCCCTCTGAAGTACCAACACACACATATTTTAAAACTTAATGCCATATAAAGGGTTTTCTACATGGCACATTCTTTCCTTTCTTGTCACTACTGCACCCCACCCAGAATTTTACCAAATGCTGCCCATCTCCCTAGAGGTGTCATAGCAACGTGCCTCCATGGTGGCAGGGCCATCACCAGCAGATACATGTCAGTAAACTTTGCTGGCCTCAGGGGTGTTCTTCACTGCCATCATCAGTCACTGTAAGGTCACTCTGTAATACTTCAGAATTTGCTCTCTGTATTCATACTGCTTATTATAATTATTCATATTATTATTCATACTGCTTATTATAATAAATAATGATTGCAATCTGCATTGTACTGCTGCTTCTGATCTTATGCTCTTTTCTCATGAGAAATTGCAGCTGAAATTTGCCAAGAGTTTGCATTTCTTATTAGCTACATACTGCTAGCCATGTTAAGATTCCCTGCACTTCAACATTTAAGAAAAAAATACTGAACTATGTTCCCCTCCCATTTAATCACTTTGGCTCTCCAAAGTGTTTTTCCCTTTCAATTTCTATCAGACTTTTTGACAAAACCAAAATAATTATGGTAAAAAAATAATTTAAGTAATGAAATAATATTTGTTATTTCAGTCTAAGACTTGTACTGTATTCATCAGTTTTGAAATTAGGGTTATTAGCCTCCAAAGCATACATATTCAGCACAACATGTGGCAATGCAGTTGCACTCTTCTTATTAGTATTAATGAAATGTTCATCACCAACTCCCTTATCTCCAAGCTTTTATGTGCTTCTCTGTTTTTATTTCATTTCCCTATAGTCACAATACATATTATAAACACCAGCAGAGCTTTGGAAATTGGCTGATTACCTGCTCAGTTCTGAAAGTGCAGAGATTCCTCGATGGGGTTGTGTGGAGAAAATCCAGTTAGGAACAGCAAAAAATCCCAGGTCCCTGCATATATGAGACAGTTATTTGTCCCTTATGCTCTTTCAAAAAAAAAAAAAAACAACCTAACAACAATCTAAATCACCTTGAAAAGACTAAGAGTGACAAAGAGCAGTTGTTCTTTTTATGATGAACAAGCCTCAACATAAAAAAAATGTTACAATAAGAGTGAGCCTTGGGAGCAGAAAAACACCATGATACAGATATTAAACTTGGTGGCAGATATAAGCTACAGTGAACTCTATCCTACTGTCATTCTTCTTGTGTGTATCACTTACATGCTGTATTAGTTTGCAGTCATTCTGGTACTTTAAAGACAGTTTGAGTTTTGATTATGTTTAGGTTTTAAGTGTCTTTGTTATTAAAAAAGAAAATGCAATAACAAGCAAAGCAGCTAGTACCAACCCTTGCATGCTGAAATAGTAGAGCTTTTCGTAGTGCTGACTTCTGCAATATGAGACTGAAATTAAGAAATAACAAACAGAACTGTTTAAATGTTTATTTTTACAGCACAGCTGTCTATTGCAAAATGTTGTTTGGTCAAAAAACAAAATGTTCATTTTGAGTATGTTTCTGGTGGGAAATTATTAGAGTTACTCAAACTCAAAGCACAGTCTTTAGTATTGATTTTTTTCTAGAGTTCCATCTGAAATCTTAAATTCTGTGCCATAGATGGGAATTTGGAGTCAGTGTCATTATAGCAGGGATTACAGGAATTAAGCATTTGGACATAACTAGGGAGAAGAAAGCATTTTCGCGTGATCATTTTGATGTTTCAAAATCAAAATTCTCTGGAAAATTTATCTCCTGAGAGCAACTTAAAGTTTTATCATTTAGGATGAAAACATTACAGAATGTCAGAATTTTCCACAGGGTAAAATTTGGATTTCCAGCCAGCTCAGCAGCCACTCACTGTCCTCTGGAGCACAAGTGCTCTGGAGTCCTCACCCTCCAGCAAGAAGTCTGGAGAGAGACAAGCAGCGCTCTCATTAGCTAACACTGCTACAGCACTATTTTAATTACAGATTTTAACAGAAGAGGCGGTACATCTCCGCAACAGTACCGCTTGCTTGAAAATACATACACAGAGTCAAAAATTTTCAAGTTATGAAAAGAAAGATTAAAGATAGTAGACAAAAGCATAAACCATTTCTTCCACTTACCATATTAAGCAGTTAAACTGGTTATGCTACACACTTCTCTATAAAAAAGGGAAAATCCTGTCCTCGGTATTTATGGCCAAGCTGTCTTTGAACTCATCTGACATTTGCCAAAGTGTAAAACCTTTTCCCTTATTTCAATTCAATATCTGTATTGATTCTGTATTATAGGCAATTAATCCTTTTTACACCACTAATCAACTTACAAATAAGATAAAAATTCTTCCAAATCAGAAAACATCATCCAAGCTCGCGAAGAAACAGAAGATTGATTTAAAAGCATAGCTCAACCTATTGACTTCTGCTTCACCTCTGAATCCTAAGGACAATCTTCCACTTTGTCAGCTTTTGGTTCTCTTTCTGATTTTCAAGTGAAGGAAATGAAACATTGGCTGGTCTCATTTATTTAAATAATATCTGGACCTCCAAGCTAGGAAGTGGATTTTCACACTTTTCTGGTTACCTAAGATGTGCTGATAACCTTATACTCTAGCTCCATTTACATGATGATATGGTGCATTTAGCAAAAGTTAGCAGTTGTTTCCTGGTAAGAATTTCTTAGATAAAATGGCATTTCCAGTTCTCAGCTCCTGAAACATGAAATAATAATAAATGTAAGGAGTTCATACACACATTCCTCAACAACCACAGAAGTAAAAGAAAAATAAGCATTGTTGCAGGTTGTGATGTGTCCTTGAAGGATCTATATACTATTATACTTACGTATGTCATGGTTCAGGGTCTCTATTTTCTCTGAGTGCTGCTGTAGTTTCTCTAAGTACATAGCCTTGGGCAAGAGGACCTGTGCCACCCATCACCACTCCAGGTGGAGTCTTGCAGCTTCCTCATTGTAGGTTGCACCTCAGGGCACACTGCACAAATCAGGACCCTTCAGTAAGACTTACTGGCTTTGAAATCTTCTAGCTTTCCACTGGAAAGCAGCAGCATTTTGAAACAAAGTACAATTTAATGTCAGGAGAAAGAAAGAAGTGCCTCAAAAGCAAAAGATTTTTGCAATACAGCAAGAAAGTCTACATATTTTAACTAAGGTTTAGAAAATCATTCCTTATCTCATTCAGTACCCACTCCAGACATGAAAATGGAGTTATTAGTCTGTACACAAGCAATCTTGTTCTTACCTTTCTTCTGTTTACAAGCTACCGTGCTTGCTTACCCTGGTTCTTTGTCTTTTCCTGTACCTCTGGAAAAATCTGTGGTTTATCAAATTGTCCCCAAATGTTTTCATAAGTATTCTCCTAGGCAAATGCAGTTTGTTTTGTTCTTGATTAGAGGTGCACAGATCTATGTTACACTCTTACAAAAAATACAGTTGTATTTTTAAATGTTTGTACTGCTATGTTTTGGGGACAGTTTGTTTAGGTACCTTGGGCTGTGCGAAGATGATCTGTAAGCAGTATACTTCAAAGAACAAAGCAGTGATTTATTTGCCAGTGCACACAGAAGCTGGGTAGGATTTCACAAGCTGCTAAGTTAGGCATTAATGTGTTCTCCACCCCAATAAGATACTCAGAGACACTTTGCTTGCCCCCTGGAAGAAAGCTGCTGACTGCTGCTGAGCTGCCATCATTGACCAGTTCCATCAATACCAACACGCCGATGGCACTGACAGCTAGACAACTCCTCATTACCCTCTTCTTCCCTTTAAGATTTTACACCTTGTCGGGCCAATATTTTTCTTCCTGAATTATCGAGTTCTTCATGATTCACATCTCAAAAATTCTTATTTTAAAGACTTGACCGACTTTGTCACAACTTTTTCTCAACTTAGCAACTTTCTCAGCAGCCTTAGCCAAGGCTGTGCAACCAGGACGTATAAGAGGCAGGCCCTGGATGCTTGAAACATCGACAGATGAAGCTCTCCTCCCCAGTTTGGTACAGACAGGGCTACAGGCAGAGGAGGTTATGTTAAGGAGAGTCACCATCACAGTGCAAATCTAGATACGTCTGTCTTCATCTCTTCCTCTATAAATAGTAAAAGGTGACTACTACTGATAAAAAACAAGGCATACACTTACCCATACGGTAAACCCATGAACGGCTTTTTTTGTCATATCAACCAGAATCCTCTCTGAAACCTGTGTTATGATCCATGTATCAACCTCAAATCAGACTCCACAGCTGTTAGTTAACTTACAAACAATAAAATTATATGTTTTGATTAAAAAGTGATAGCCATCATCATTTGGCTATTGGCAGAGTCTTCTAATTTCATTCCTGCAATAGAATAATGATGAGCAATTTACTGCTTTTGAATACACACAGCAATACCATGGGCATATATTTATTGTACTCACTATCATCTAGGAAACCTAATCAACTCCTCCTATACGAGCAAAGTACAAAAGTTTATAACGCCATTATTGAACAACATTGAAACAAATTGGTATGATGGGTGCAGGGCATAAAGACATCCTCACCTGACCACACTTGGCCTCATGCCACCAGACCTGGTTATTCATGAGCTGTGTGTTTAAATGAGAAGAAAGAGAATTCAATATCAAAGTAACATACTGCCAAGCCACCAAAATTTTGAACCTTCTTACAAGACTGCAAGAAAAAAGAACTGTGTACAAACATGCCTGTGAGGTTTAAAATACCACAGTGTATATAGCTACATATTTGTAGTGATTGCTTTGGTACCATACCTATAAATCCTCACAAATCCATTTGTGCAGGGGCAAAGGCTATTTGTGAAGAAGAATTTTATACTATGTTACAGAAAATTCACGTTACACTGTCATAGAAGTTTCAGGTTTCTTCTCAGTTTTGAGTTTTTCCCTTAAATTGAGTTGAAATTGAAGACTACTGTGTTCTCCAGCTGTGAGAAATATAACAGCACCTGAGTGACTGCATGACTATACAAGCATAGCCAAGAGCATAATTTGTTCACTGGCTATAATTTACAGGTCTCAACTGACAGTCAAAAACAGAAAATCATAGAATAATTTGAGTTGGAAGGGAACTTTAAAGGTCATCTAGTCACACACCCCTGCAATGAGCAGGGACATCTTCAACCAGATCAGGTTGCTCAGAGCCCCGTCCAACCTGACCTTGGATGTTGCCAGGGATGGGGCATTTACCACCTCTCTGGGCAACCTCATTGTGGAAAATTTCTTCCTTATGTCTAGTCTAAATTGGCTCTCTTTTAGTTTAAAACCATTACCCCTTGGTCCTATTGCAACAGGTTCTGATAAAAGCTCCATCCTCATCTTTCTGATAAGCCCCCTTTAAGTACTGGAAGGCTGCAATAAGGTCTACCTGGACCCTTCTCTACGCTGAACAACCCCAACTGTCTCAGCCTGTCCTCATAGGAAAGGTGTTCCATCTCTCTGACCACTTTTGTAGCCCTGCTCTGGACCCACTCCAACAGGTCCATGTCTTTCCTGTGCTGAGGGCTCCAGAGTTGGACACAAGACTCCAGGTGGGGTCTCACCAGAGCAGAGTAGAGGGGCAGAATCACCTCCCTGTCTTCCATGTGCAGATCTGTTCCATGATCTTCCTAGGCACAGAGGAGAGGCTGACAGGTCAGTAGTTCCCAGGGTCCTCCTTGCTACCTTTTTTTAAAATGGGTGCAATGTTTCTCTTTTTCTAGTCTCCAGGGACATCACCTGACTGCCAGGACTTTTCAAATATCATGGAGACTGGCTTGGCAACTACATCAGCCAATTCCCTCATCACTCTGGGATGCATTTCATGAGGTCCCATAGACTTGTGCATGCTCGGGTTCCTCAGGCGGTCATGAGCCTGATCTTCTCTGACAGTGGGAGGTACTTTGCTCCTCCAGTCCCCATCTTGCAGGCCATCCACAAGATAGGTGTGGGAAGAGACACTGCCCATGAAGACTGAGGCAAAGAAGTTGTTGAGTAACTCAGCCTTCTCCTCATCTGTTGTTGTCAGTTTGCCAATCTTGCTCATGAATGGGGGTACGCTTCTTTGACCTTCCTTTTCTGGCTGACATACCTGTAGAAACCCTTCTTATTATTCTTTGCATCCCTTGCCAAGTTCAGCTCCAGCTGTGCCTTGACCTTCCTGACCTCATCCCTACACAATCAAGCAGCATCCCTGCTAAAACACTAAACGTCGATTAGGACTCTGGCAAGACCTCACCTTTTTGAAGGATAAAGTGATAACGACTTTCTTCAGAATCAACATGAGACACAGAAAGTCTTGATTTCCTGAAAAACTCTGTGTCTTAACTCTTCTGATCCCTAGCATGCTTCACATTATTACAGCAAAAGCTGGTGCTCTCACTGCCATGTCTGGGGGGAAAAGGATATCTAATCAAAATTCCATTGTTCAATAAAGTTTCTTTTGTTGGAGAAATAAAAAGAAAAAAAGCTCTACTTTGTGCCTAAATTTAAAATGTTGATCTGTTTGGTGTAAACCTATACTTACTTGTCATTTTACCCTATCCCGGAATTTTTTCCCTAATCTATTGTTCCTCAGAGAAAGAGAATCAGATATTGATATCCCTTTCCTGCAGATATCATTATCAAGCAAGAAATCTGTCTCATCTCCTCACCTCTAGCAGATGCCAAATTTCCTATAGCTTTGCTGGGAGTTCCAGGGCCTATGTATTCTACTAGAAATGCCCGTGAAAATTGGAGAACTCATCACTGTTACCTGTTGGGATCACCCTGCAAGGGCTCGACCTTAAGGAGAAGGACCTGTGGTATTGAGAAGATGGTAAACAGCTGGACACCTGCAGGGTTCAGCCTTGAGGAGAAGGAGCTGTGGTAAATAACTAAGAGGAAGCAAAGGAACGCGTGGACACCTGCAGGCAGCGAATCCTGACTGTGTGAGAAGCACGTGGACTGTGTGTGGTAACCAAGCAGGACATATTTTGTGGCACGTGAAAGAGTTGTAACTGAGCAATAAAGGTCTTTGGCCTGAATCCCCGCCAGAGTCCGTGCCCTGTTACTCCACAGTTACCAGATTATAACACAGAAAATCACCTGTGTTTTTCACTAAAGTTGACAACAGAGAAGATGAAGAAACATAAATGAACTATCAGGAGGTCATGACAGGATTGTCTTCCTAAAAGAAAACCTTGTGTGAAAACATGAGCATTTTACTTGCCCTCAGGGCAGCTCTTCGGAAGTGATTGTGTCTTCTTGGTTCACATGGCAGACTATTCTTGAACTGCATGAACTTGATTTCTTTAGATGAAGATAAGACAGAAGAGTTACTCTACAAGCAAACTTAAAATTTCCGTCTACTTATGGGTATTCAGTCTATGAGATGAGACTAGAAGCACTCCAAAATACAAAGTGTCTAAAGATGCTATCCTATTAGATTATTTATTTATTTATTTTACTAGGAGAGGTGGTGGGAAATCTCCATCTTTAGAGATACTTAAAACAACTATAGAAATTACTTAGCAACCTGATCTATATGGACCTGCTTTGAGCAGGATGTTGGACTAGGTGACCCCCAGAGGCCCCTTCAAATCTAAATAATCTCTGATTCTTTATTTTGCCCTACAGATTAAGTGCTATTGTCTGCTCTGCTTGCCAGTGTAGACATAGCCCTTGCAGTCTTCAATGGCTTCACTGTGCGCTGGCAGAAACATAGAGAATAAGACTTTCGAGGAGTGGCTGAGGGTTGTTTAGTCTGGAGAAAAGGAGGCTGAGGGGATACCTTATTGCTCTCTACAACTACCTGAAAGGAGGTTGTAACCAGGTGGATGTCAGTCTCTTTGGGCAAGTAACAAGTGATAGGACAAGAGGAAACAGCCTCAAGTTGCACCAGGGGCTGGATATTAGGGAGAACTTTCTTCACTGAAAGGGTTGTAAATCTTTGGAACAGGCTGTCCAGGGAAGTGGCTGAGTCACCATCCCTGAAGACATTTAAAAGACATGTAGATGTGGGGCTTAGGGACATAGTTTAGTGGTGGACTTCGTACTGTCAGGTTCACAAATGGACTCAATCTTAAGGATCTTTTCCAACCTAAATGATTCTATGATTCTATATTAATATGTTTGACTGAAAGGTTTCGCACACCTCTTTAATGTAAACCGTTCCAAATGTTCCTGGAAATCTCAAAGAAAATAAATAATAATTTTGTAATAATTATTCACCTATTTCATTGACTATTTCTTGAGAGTATTCAAAATTTTTGAGGCATAGAAATGTAATAGCTGTAATGTAATGTTTAAGTTATTTAACACCAAATCTGATAATAATTTGATTGGGAAACTTACAGTGATTTCAACACATTAATCTCAAGTAACTCTCTCTAAAATATTAAAATTAAATTAAGTTAAATTAAATATGAGAACAGGTTAATGAATCTTTGGTATGCAATTGTGAAATTACATAAAAGATCCAACTGGCCAATAATGTCCATACTGAACTCTTATGTTACAAAGATGCTCAGCTGAAGTGTAATATATTTGGTAGATTCAGCCCAGCTACTGATTGCATAACTGTTCACACAAGGAGACTGAGCTTCAGACAACCAAATTTACAGGAAAAAAATTGAGTGCAAGGAAAATATCACCAGACTGTTTCCATGATTAAGTGATATGTAATATATGATTTCATTATGCTGCTCATTATTTTTCAGCTGAAAAGATTGCTGTTTATTTTGAAGTCCCCAACATATTTTTCTTTGTGAGGTCCTTTGCTTTGTAAAATTTCCCTTTGTAAAATCTTCCAGATGTGAACTATTTATAATATCCAGTGTCGATGCATATTTAAATTAGGAGCCTGTATACTCCCTTTCCTCCTGTAATGCAAGAAAAGTTCCTTGCTGTAATTCGTGTCCATCTCACTTCTGCAACAGATGTGATTTATATAGATTACAAATCCAAACCTCAGATAAGCAAAAAAAAAATATAAAATCCTTTATGGCTTAATGAAATCCCACAGTCCTGAGAGAAGTGACTTATTCTATTGAATGATGTGTAGGCTTATTGTGTATGCCATTGGGTTTTTCTTCTTGTTTTGCATTTTTTTCACATCATTCATCTTCCACAGTGGATGTCTGCCTGTGAGCACAGCAGAGAATCTACAACACTACCAAAAGTCTACCTTAACCGCAAAGGCATTGACAGAGTCAGAGTACGTAACTACACAGACAAAGGCAATGCCTGGTATTTGGAAAAAAGGTTACCAGAATTGCAATGAGCAACTCCCATTTACAAGAGTTTCCAAGCACCAGCAAAAGACATAGGACTGACACAAAGAGGATAGAAAAAGGAGCTCTGGCTGAAAGGAATTGATTATCTGAACAAAAAAAAATGCTGTGGCCTTCGATGACTAGCTGCACAGGTATGTTTGTGCTCAGACTACGAGGTTACTGGTGTTCAAATTCTTGCTGAGAGTTTTAGAAACTGAAAGAACTGAAGAAGCTCCAGTCTGTGGTATTGCAACAGAAAGTACAAAACAAACATTTCAGTGGATGTTTCCAAGGAGGTCCCTAGTGCAAAAAGAATAAATGGATTTCCTGCCATGCAGCAATAGAAGCCTACTACAGAGACCTGTAACCTGTGAATATAACAGTGGCAAAAGTGAAAGAAGGCTCAGACACACTGAGTTTACTTTTGAAGAAAAACTCCCCTACATTTGCAATATCAGAATATTGTCTTTTGGTTTACACATATATTGGAAGAAAGTTTAAAACAAATATAGTCACAGCCTGGGGCAAGGAGAGTTGCAGAGGGCAAGGCTGGCTTTTCCTCACATTCAACAACACAAAGTTAGTAAAGGAACAACCACCGAAGTGACTGGTTTTTCCTCTCTCTTAGTGGCTTTATAGAACCACACAGAAAACACATTTCTCTGACATAAAAGCACGAAGTGCTGCTCTATAATACTTGGTTGTTAATTATTGCGATGTTTGGGATAACCACGTAAAGCAAGCATTTTTGAAAAGTACTTGCTACCTGATTTTTCAATCTTCATACAAATATCGGCTGAGCAATTTTTACTTCAACACTTATTTGCTATAACTTTTATTTTCATCATAATTTTGTGAAGTGCTGAAACTTCACTAAACACACCAGCCTTTTTCTCCATATCAACCAAAAATTAATAAAACCATGACAAAGGCAACTGCTTTTTAGCTTCCATCCAGTTTCTCATTACCATTCTCCTTCTCATCTCCCCCTTCACTCAGATGTTTGGATCAGAGAGAGACTTGCTCCAAGGCTTACTTCCATATGTAACAGGCACTTGCTCATTTTAATGACTGTCACTCTCTCAACATGAATACAAGAAAGGCTTTAGTCTTTTATTCAAATACTGGTCCAAGCATTAGGAAAATATCTCACGTGAAGTTTTTCATGCTGGGCATGTAATGAACTTGAGAACAGCAATTGTTTGCAGTCCTACATGCAATTTCTGCTGGCCATCTATTTAAAGATGTGCTAGTCAGGGAGCCCATGGTCATCTAGTGAAAAGGTGAAGAATCCATAAGGGCTATGTCTGAATGAGGTCAAACCCAAGGACTTGGTGGTACTGGTGGATGAAAAGCTGGACATGAGACAGCAATGTGCACTCGCCGCCCAGAAGGCCAACCACATCCTGGGCTGCATCAAAAGAAGTGTGGCCAAGCAGGTCGAGGGAGGGGATTCTGCCTCTCTACTCTGCTCTGGTGAGACCCCACCTGGAGTCCTGTGTCCAGGTCTGGAGCCCTCAGCACAGGAGACACATGGACCTGTTGGAGCGGGTCCAGAAGGAGGCCACTAAAATGATCAGAGGGATCATGGAACATCTCTCCTCTGAGGACAGGCTGAGAGAGTTGGGGTTGTTCAGCCTGGAAAAGAGAAGGCTCCAGGGAGACCTTATTGCAGCCTTCCAGTTCTTAAAGGGGGCTTATCAGAAGTATAGAGACAGATCTTTTTAGCAGGGCCTGTTGCAATAGGACAAGGGGTAATGGTTTTAAACAAAAAGCGGGTAGATTCAGACTAGCAATATATAAGACAGAAATTTTTGACAATGAGGGTGGTGAAACACTGGCACAGGTTGCCCAGAGAAGTGGTGGATGCCCCATCCCTGGGAACATTCAAGGTCAGGTTGGACGGGGCTCTGAGCAACCTGATCTAGTTGAAGATCTGCCTGCTCTTTGCAGGGGGGTTGGACTAGGTGACTTTTAAAGTTTCCTTCCAATCCAAACTATTCTATGATTTTATGATTTTTTGACATTTCTCATAAAACTGGAGCTTCTTGGGTCTGTAGTGGAATCAATGCCTCAGTGAAATCAATGTCCCTGTCAGTTCTACTTTGGGTGGTTTCTCCACCTTCTTAGGGTTATGGGGACACCTCAACCTTCATAGTCTTTCATCTGTCACAGACCCTTGTGGCTCAGTTATCAAGACCCAGAACTTAGGTTTTGCCTCATCAGATAACATCTCATCAAAGATCAAATTTAGACTAGTGTTACATTCACTGTGCATCCATCACTTTCTCAGCGTGTTTAATTTGTATTTATCTTAGCCCGTTTTTGTATTTGCATCAGGCAGTAGAACTAAGGAAAGAAAAGACTTAGTTTTAATGTTCACCACTGCATAGGATCTATAGCGACACTAAATCCTAGTTTAACAGCACCAAGCACATGTAAAATGCCACTGAATATTCTTGTTCTACTATTGTGGGATATTGTTATGCTAGCAATGACCTTTCATGGATTAGTATCAAATTAGTGTAGTGTTCTGGGAGCTGAATCTCTGTTCAAGATTTGGGATCTAATAGTAAAAAGATGGAAGTCAATCCTGAGCTTCTGTCCTGGATTAACAGCAACAAGCTAAATGTGCTCCCTGTTTTCACCCAAGAAAATGTTGTAGCTAGGAATATCTGACAGTTTCACTTACCACAGCTATAACCAGGGAACTAGCCAGGAGTTTGGTGGGTTTTATTGTTACAAAAGTGGATTTTGACATATCCCTTGGCCTGGTTTTACACACTGAGAGTTGCCATAACTCTTCTGTCATCAAAGCCACTGGTGCTGGTGATCCCTGCCAGTTCCTCACTGCCCACGCCAAAACTCACATCTGAACAGCAAGTCCCCACCCTGCCCTCAGCAGGGCATACAGACCTGGCTTAGACCCTCCCTTGGGGCTTGGCTTTCTTGGCCACTCAGGAACAATAACAAAAAAACACAGCCAAGGATTCACAGGTGTCCTAGAGATTCTCCTCAAGGTCCCTTCTTTCCCCCACTGACTTCACTTTGCTTAGAGAGCTACTGATTTTTTTATTTTCCCTTACAAGACAGTTAGTAAGTAATATTTGAAACAATTCACTGAAAAAAAAACCAAATATAGCTGGTCTGTATTTTGCCCAGTTTAAAACCAAACAGGTTATCAAGCAGGATTTTGAGAGCATCTAAAATAAGAGGTATAGATGAGACATAAATACAATTTTATTTTCACATTTTGCTCTGCAAATCTACAGGCTTCCCTATGCTTTGGACAAATGAACTTGGCAACGGAGCCTGCTTTTCAACAGAGTATGAGAATACCTCAAAGCATTCATCCCACCTGAAGTCAAAATAGGCAAGTCCTCCTCCCATCACTTTCAAATGCACATTGTATTTGATTATCTTCCTTTCTGTAAATACTGAAAATATTATACATTCTCTTCTGGTACCACCTTCTTGAGACAAGAGTTATGGTCCTTCCATCTTCCATTATGAAGCCCCCATCCAAAGCCACTTAATTTCAGTCAGCTTACGACCTAATGTAGAAGGGAAAACATACCAGCTCTAAAACAGAAGTGCCAGCAATCTTAACTACCACATGTGTCCTACTGCTCAATATTTACCTGCAAAATGTACCCTTTCCCTCCACAACTAGTTTTTAGATGCAACTCTAACGTGGCAACTTTGTTTATACTTTCTTTTTGTGGAAGAAGTTGATTAACATAATACACAATACATCCAGTCAACTGACTGGAACGGGAAAATCTTTCAAACAAGTGACAACACGTGCTACTGAGGACCTCTTCCAACCTGCCACTGGGGCCGGGAACACACCACCTAATCTTGCAATTACGGTCATAAAAATGTGGCTTTTTGGGCCAGATACTGACCTGAGCAGGAATACTGGAGCTTTATTAGCAGAAACTCTTTTCAGCACCTACTGCACATCCTTGAGTTTCACTGTAAACAATCCCGAATGGCAAGTTTAAGTTCATGACTAATTTCATTTTCTGTCTTTTTATAGTTCAGGTACAAAGATTGTCAAGACTATAATGCATAACTTTGTCTTTGCCATATCATTACAGTTGTTTTCCTCAGTCTCAGCTCCAGTCCTACAGTCCTATACCTTATATTTCTTCTTGTCAAGGTACTTCCAAAGGCCTAGGGCCAGCCAGCAGACGAGAGACATAAAGTATGAAGCTAATTACAGGATATTTTAACCTGGTCTCTCTGATGGCTAAAATATAATCTCTACAGAATATGCATCATTGTTTGATGTCATAGAACCATCCCTTTATTCACAACAATCTTTCATTGTTTACTTTCAGCGAGTTTCAGAAGCTTGTATTGGGAGTACCTGGATAAAAAAATCAAGCTGCTTCTGCACTCAAATGTTACTAGACTTACTGCTGGAGGATCCTACAGCTGGCACGTTTGGCAGGCACTTACTGAAATTTGTCTCTGTTAACCCTCCTAAACAGACTTCATTACCCTGGCAGACATAATACATGTGATTTTATATTTTTTAAATCCATTCCATTATGATTTCAACCCACTTGTTATGCCACCTTATCCCACCCCAAACAGCTGATGCATCTCTGGCACAAACTCTGATCAGAGGTACTTGTCCCACTGGGCTCTGCTTCTGTTTCCCCAGCTGCACATCTGCCTCAGCAGCACGGCCAGGTGGGACACTGTGTCTCCAACAACCCCATCCTGCAGATGGTGACAGGTCTCCATGGCACTGCAATTCCATGGCAGTAGAGAAGGGGATTGCAAGGCAATGTGGAGAAAGGATGTTGCTCTTTTTTCAAGCCTGCACAAGAAATAACTCCATATCTGTAAATGCAACCCAAGGAGGGGGGAAAACAAGGTGAGACTCTCTCAGCAACCCCACCATGCAGCATCAGCAGAACATGTGAAGCAGGATGTGGGATTTCCCAAGGCTGAGCCAGGGGAGAGCTGTCAGAGCTGATCTGGCAGCTGCTCATCCACGGGCAATTGAATACAGTCATTGCTCGCTGGAGAAGCTTGGAAAGAAAGAGATGTGTGGTGGGCAGTTGTGTGCATGCCCAGAGGCTGGCAGGGTGCACAACTGGCAATGAGGTTGTTTATGTTGCCTTCTAGTCCTTTTAATATTCCTTGCCTAGAGCTTAATTTCTCCTTTTTCCTTCCTGACTTCCATTTTTCCCAGGTCTTGACCCTTTGTTTACTAGGTTTCTATTCTTTTTGGCTTTTGAAAAAATACTGTGTAATCTCTCTTAGACTTCCTTTTCAACATTTCACATCTTCCTTGAATTCACAATAGAAAAAATCTCAGCCTTTGTTTTTTCAAGGCAGGTTTGTTAATGATATTTTTCTTAAATCACACTATTCAGTAATGTAGAAATACAAGCATTTCAAACCTGAAAGGACAAGTAAAACAAATATATGGGCTCTGAAATTCTCAATCACTGCTTGCATTTTAATGTTTCATGATCTTCAATACCACTCATCATATTTTTCAAAGTTATATGTAATGAAGGTGACCTTTTCACTTTTCAGGAAAAAAAACTAAATAATTAATTATCTGTCTGGTACTAACATCAATGAACGTAGTCATAATTTCTTGAGCAGTGGGGAAAAAGCAACACATTTAGGTCTCAGGAATTTCACTTGCTGAAACTGGCCTTATTCGGATTTACAATGCTCTCTTGTGGCCAGATCAGGCATCTACAATACAACAATGTTCTGCTACCCTAAGAACATCCTTAGTCTTTTTGGCCACTACAGTCATTCTCAAATTGCCACAAATTGCTGCAGACGCCATAATCTGCCAAAACAGATGTTTTAGAGACCTGTGTTTTCTGTTTCACTAGGCAAATTAGCTAAGGTGACCATTTATCAAAAACACCCTCCAAATACTTAACCCTTTGAAAACTGGGTGGATGGGGGGGGAGAAAGTTTGCATTGAAAGAATAATTTAATATGAGCTTTTTCTTTATTCAAGGTTAATTTTTAGCACGGATTTTTTAAGTCTGTTGTTCATAGGTTTTCAGGTATATCACCAATATATTTCAGATATATCCTTAAGAACCGCAGGCTCAATGTTAAAAAAAAAATGCACATAGAATTGAGGGAAATGTTTCATCCTGCTGGTGTGTGCCCAGCCCAGATCCACCTCGGTACTCCTCCATTTGCACAAAGCAAGGTTTCCAGACCCGCATATAGTCACGCCGTAAGGTGGGATATAGGAGCGCACACGAAGCAGCCACAGCAGGGCTGTAGGCAGGCCTGTACCACAGAGCCACACTCTGGTGACATTCATGTCTTCATGATGGAACACAGCAGGATTGGGGTCGAGCCTGCAGCAGAGCCTGCCCTCATCCCCTTCACAGCCCCATCCAGCCCTTCACAGTCTTCCCCTTCCTCCTCCTCTACCAAGTGGGAGCTACCTGATTAACTACCTAGTCAACCTCAGATGCAGAGAAAGGTGGGCAAAAAACCTGCCAATAAGCTCAAGAACACACCAACATCAAATGAATTGGTGGGAAATATCTTCTCCATTCCTCTTCATCGGGGTAGTAGATTCAGGAAGAAAATGCCTAAGTTTACAAGAGGGTGGTATCTCACCCAAAGTCTTCAGTTCTGTGTAATTAAACATACACTATGAAATCTCTCACATTTACATAATACTACCAAGGATGCCTCACGTTCTCACAATCTTCCAAATTCATTGATTCACAGGCATTCATGGGAAGAAACAAAATATTGTTGGCCATTTAGAAACATTTAGCTGCAAAAGCATAACTTGAGAAGAATCTCTCAATTAGGCTAGAACAGTTTTGTATTTACCAGATTCAATCTCATCCATAAGACGATAGAAAAAATATAAGCAAGGAAGGAAGGAATCATTGCTATCATGGACTTCCGGAGGGCAGACT